>NC_077234.1:191500464-191800464 GCF_027887165.1 Monodelphis domestica
TTGGGTCTATGTGAAGAAAAGTCAAAGGAGAAAGGTTTAAGGTGAGGATCCTTGGGCTTTGGAGATGAACAGAAAAGACAGATTATTCAAGTCAGGCTACGCCCACTGTAAATAGTTCAGAGTAGAGAGTTTTATCTTCTAGTTTGTGTCCTTTCTCTTCCTTTCCTCCCCCTTTTTATCTACCTTTTGATGGGAGCTGACAGTAGGCAGTGGGGGATAATAATAGTCATGGGACCCTCATACTCTGAAATCTTGTATTTCTCCACAGTTAGCACTGATTAAACATAAATTGCAACATTAGTCAAGTATAAACTGCAAAATCCATATTGTTGATCAGTTATCATCAATCACTTGTACTGGATCTATAATATTCTATACTGGGCATCAGCTTTGTGCCTAATCTCATTAATTACTCATATTGTTCTATATTTACTTTAGTTCAGAAATGTAAGATATAATTAATTACCTATAGTGGTCCTCCAACATACTGCATCCACTTCCATGTTCTCATTCCATAAATGATAACAAGGTGGACAATAGGGGAACAAAGGACCTGTGCATCCTGGTGAAGAGGGAACTCTGACATTCCAGAAGAGACTCCCAAACTTGTGCGTGTTCCTCATTCCCTATGACATACATATCAAACCCCAAAACACATATCGACCTGAATTTGACCATGCCCATTTTCCAGAGTTTTGGGGAAAGGTGAAGACTTCTCTGAAATGGGTGATGACTAGCCTCCAGACTTTAATAAACATGCCAATCCTGATCCACAGAGCACATATGTTGATACTCTACTGTTAGAGGGCGTACTATATACTCTGGGCTCCTACTCTACATTTTGAGAATTGCTAGTCCATCAGCTCCAGATGCTACTCTACTGGCCCCTGGGCTTATCCATTAGCCCAAAGGCTAATTGATTAGCCCCCAGACTATTCCAATAGTTATTAGCATTATAAACTTCTTCGAATAAAATTATTTTCTTATTTCTATATTGAACAGAGTTTGAGTCTCCCATTCTTAGGGCAAGACCCTGCTGCAAAAAACATGGGTATATTTTCCCCACAACAATTTTGTTCTTTCAGATGTAATTTTTCTTTGTACAAATCCTTCTGCTTCTTTTTTAAAAGATTGTTTAAGAGTAGAGTTTTGGTTTTTTGTTTGTTTGTTTGTTCCCCTTGGTTTTTTCAAGTTTTATTCATTTAGATCAAGGGTTCTTATTTTGGAACAGGAAACTTTGTCTTGTTAAAGTGTTTTTATGACAATATTTTAATATTTTTTTATTTATTTTGTAATCTAAATATTTATGACTTTAAAAGCACTATTCTAAAAGGACCTTAGGCTTCATCAAACTGCTAAAGGCATCTATAAGAGAAAAATGCATAAGAACTCCTGATTTGAACAGACTTTCTTCTCCAGTATGTTATAGAGTATAACCATGAATCATCCCATCCAAGTGTAGTAAGGGGTAGACAATATATATATATGATATATGCCCTATTCCAGGCTTAGTGATCAAGGTGACCACTATTTCATATTTTAAGAGCTATTGGCCCTCTGTTTTTTATAGCATTACAACTCCTAAGAGCAGAATTGACTTGGAACCTGGGACTTCTTTTCTGTCTTCCATTCAAACCATAGGAGTCAGTCTTTCATTTCTATTGGTTGTCATCACCAGATGTGGCTCCTTTGAGAGAGCTTAGCTGCTCCTTATGCCAGCTCCTTTTGCCAGCTCTTTCTAATTTAAGGAACATAAATTCTGGAGCTGAAGTGAAGTGAAGTGAAGTGAAAGAACACTAAATATAGGGAGCAGAAGATCTGGGTTCAAATTCCAATCCTGCTGCTTATTATATCTGGGAGATTGTGGTTAAGACACTCAACTTTTCTGGTCACAATTTAATTTTCTCATCTGTAAATTGAAACACTATACCAGATGAATTTTAAGATGCCCTCTAGTTCTAAATGTGTTATTCCATTGTTTACACCTGGAGTGTAATTAATTGATCATTTTTCTCATTTTTTTAACCATAAATATTATCAGTTGTGATGTATAATAGCATTTTTCAGGTATTTCTTAACTTGAAAGGCCGTTCATCTGACCCTTCCTCATCCTCTATCTCTCCTGAACATAAATGACTATTTCACATTTATACAGGTTATATCCCAAAGGGGCATTAGGTAAAGGAGATTCAATGCAAAAATGAAATAGTCTTTGGTTCTCAAGGAGCTTGTATTCTCCTTAGGTATGGAGTAAGATAAGAAAGGAGGGGAGAAGCAACATCAGATAACCTTGACCTGGTGCTGGTAAATGTTTAACAATGGGTTTTCCTAGAGACACATTTTAGAAGTTTAATCTGCCTAATGAACATTTTTTTTCCATTTTCTCAAGTCTAGACAATCAACAAAACAATACACCAAGCCCTGATTTGTAGCACTTGCCAAGGCAATTTTATCCCTCCAGTAATCTGCTTTTATCCAGTGCCATGGTCTCCCTGTTCTAATTCCAACTGTTGTCTTCTCTTCACTAGATTATTGCAATAACCTCCTAACTAATCTCCCTGCTTCCATTCTCTCCCCTCTCCAATGCTACTTTCTTAAAACTGCCAAAAAATATTCCTGAAGCATAGGTATGAGATTGTCATTCCTATACTCAAGAACATACATCAGTCCCTATTGTTCCTGGCAGAAAGCTGAAAGACTTTTTCACTTGACTATAATTCCTCCACATTTGGTCTCCAGACTATCTTTCCAAACTTATTTCACATCATTCCTTTTTTGGGCATCGATTCCTTTCTCTTCCCTAAATTCAACATTCTACTCCCTTTTCTTTGTCTTTGTCTAGGTTCTTTCTCATCATGTAATATACACCTTTCCTCCTTATCCCTCAGATCCTTAGCTTCCCTCAAGGCTCCATTTATTCTGATCCTTGTATACCTAGCTTTGCACATCTAGGCAGCAAATGAGTGCTTATTAAACTGAATTACATTCTTTTTTCTGAGCAAAATAGATTTCATTGTCAGGGCTTCAGGTTACAAATGTTATACCCAATTTGGTCTGAGACCCTGATGAAATGCAGCACAGTAATTCCTTGTCCTCCTTTAATTATTACTCATACATATGATAAACATGTATTAAGCAATTACTATGTGCCAGGCACTATACTAATCCCAGGGGATACAAGTAAGAAAAAGAAAATAATAATCTCTGCCTTCAAAAAACTGACCCTCTAATGAGGGAAGACAATAGTCAAAAGGAAGCTGAAAGAGGAGGGTATGATGAGGATAATGACAATGGGGATGATGCTGATGCTGATGAAGTTGAAATTAACCAGATTAACTGCTGGCAAATGAAGAGGTGACTAGGATGTTGAACCTTCTATGAAGAGAAGCTATGGGAAGAGTTTTTTGTTGCACCTTCTCAGCCTCCAATCAAAGGAGAAGAAACAAAGGAGAGGATTGATGAGTTGTGTGTGCCAAAGTTGATCATTCTTCAGGATGATGAGTTTCCTGGAGATGAGCTTATGGGAGGAGGTGAGGCATGATGATGATGATGGTGTGGTGGGGTTGAAACCAAGCAGAGAAAAATGTGTTTGTTTTCTTGAATCACATAATGAATTTCAGTTAATTTGGCTTTAAGGATATTTTGAAATTCTTAGATATAACTATACTCTGAGGGGGTGAAGGGCTGGGAGTACTAGAAACCAACTTTCATCATACCTGGGATAAATTATGACAGTATACACAATTAAAAGGGTAAAAATTTCTGAATGTACAGAGAAACAAGAGAAAGGGGGGAAGGGATAAGGGAGGGACTGGGACACTCCTTGTGGGGCTAAGGGAATTAAGAAAAGAAAGGGTGGGTTATAAGAAAGGAAAACAAGGGGATAAGAAAAGGGAGGAAAGGGAAAGACACCTAGAGGGAAGTACATATCAAGAGATCGAGGGGTAAGGTGAGGGACTAAAAGAATCAAGAAGCTAAGGGAATCTAGAAGCAGGAGGGCATATTTGGGGGATAAGGAGGGGATTTGGGGAAAGGTGAGGGACTAAGAGAATCAAGAAGCTAAGGGAATCTAGAAGCAGGAGGGCATATTTGGGGGATAAGGAGGGGATTTGGGGAAAGGTGAGGGACTAAGAGAATCAAGAAGCTAAGGGAATCTAGAAGCAGGAGGGCATATTTGGGGGATAAGGAGGGGATTTGGGGAAAGGTGAGGGACTAAGAGAATCAAGAGGTTAAGGGAATCTAGAAGCAGGAGGGCATATTTGGGGGATAAGGAGGGGATTTGGGGAAAGGTGAGGGACTAAGAGAATCAAGAGGTTAAGGGAATCTAGAAGCAGGAGGGCATATTTGGGGGATAAGGAGGGGATTTGGGGGAAAAGTGAGGGACTAAGAGAATCAAGAAGCAGGAGGGCATTTCCTTTAAAAAAAAATAAAAAGATCACTTTATTCCTGTCCTTGGGGAGAGGGTAACCAAATTAGAACAAGGAATCACCCATCTAAAGCAGGCCACTACTTTGGCTCCCCCAGGCTCCAAACTCTGCTGCTGCTTAGGCTGTCACAGCCTGAAGCAAGGAGGGTGTCAGTGCTGCCCACCATCTGGTTAAATCTCTTAATCATGAGTGCTTTTGGATATACAGCTTGTTTCCAAAAATAAGTGCCCTATATATCAAATGATATGAAGCTTTGCTGACAGCTGGAAGCCCATTTTGTCAGGCAGAGAAGAGGTTAAATCTGTCAGCAGCATCTTGAAAAGGGTCTAAATGGCTTAATGGCCCAGCTTCCTTCCACACTTCTATAGTTTGTCACCTGCCTCCGAAGCCTTTATTAGCTGTCTGAAAGTAGGAAGAGGAGGATTCACAGAAGAGAGACATAAACATGAATTGTGCTTCTATCTATTTGCTTCTCGTGGTCAAAAGTACCAAGAGAAATTGTGCAGAATGGACTTTATTCTCTGCATCCAACTGCAAAACAATGGCTTAGGTAGGCAGTCAGGCATCCCTTTTATTTGCTGTCCAAAAAGACCCCATTTGAAATCTCTAGTTATTTAATAAGGATAAGGCCTGGACCTGGGATTTGACAGATATAAAGAACTCTGGGATAAATCTCTCAGCCAATGTGGGTCAATACCTTCTCTGCCACTTGTAGCCTTATAATAATTAAGTAGGACATGGGGCAGCTAGGTGGCTCGATGGATTAAGAGCCAGGCCCAGAGATGGGAGGTCCTGGGTTCAAATTTGTCCTCAGATACTTCCTAGCTAGTCACTTAACTCTCATTATCTATCCCTTACCTACTCTTCTGTCTTGAAACCAATATACAGGACTGATCCTAAAATGGAATGTAAGGGTTGGTTTTGGGTTGTTTTTTTTTTTTAATAAGTTAAATAATTACACCAAAAAGTTAAGTGATTTTTCCAGGGTCACAGTATATGTTAGGCTTGTCCAGCTAGTACTTCTCAGAATCATGACTTCATGTCATGGATTCCTGGCTCTGAGGTACACCACATCACAGATAAGTGAATTTTCCACCAACTGGCCAACAAAACTGAGTAGGGCTCAAATGAAAATAAAATGTAATTGGGAAATATTTTGGGAAAAAAAACCAATGAAAATACTATACAACATAGATAATGTTAATTTGTGATTTTCTAAGTCAACATTTAGCCAGCATCTGCTTCTATTTTAATTTGACACCACCGCATTTCTCTATGCTGCCAATTTTTAAAATAATATTAGAAAAGTATATTTGAATAGAAAAACTGCTTGCAAAGGGGCAGTTTTAGAGAGTAGTAAAGAAAATAACGTGAGAATAGTAATAACTAGCACTTTGCTAAACCTCCAACTCCAAAAATATACAGTACCGAATTTAAATGCTATTTTAGATGGCACTATGTGATACTGTAGAGCACTGGACTTGAAATCCGATAGGTTCTGTTCATCTTCATGAGTTCAAATCCAGGGTCTGACAACTACTGATGAGGAAACTGAGGGTCAGAGAGTCACATAACTAGTGAAGCAGGTTTCAAACTGAGCTTTTCTGAGTCTTAATCCAGTGCCCTAAGTATTATACTATCAAGCTTTCTTTGGGCAGATAAGATTAAAGAATTCAAATGATCTGCACAGGGGAGAAGTCCTAAACAGACATATGGAAACACTTTGGGTTAGAAAAACTTTGAAATATGAAATTCCTCTCTCCCTGATTCCTTGCTTAGTAAAGAGTGCAATGCAGGATCTCTGGCCGGTGTTTCAGATTCCTTCAATTTTCAACCATTGGAAAGCCTGCTACAGAATCTCACTAGTAGGCTTGGCATTCCACATAGATTTGGATGAGCATGAATTTAATCTTTAATCACAATTATACTACTTGCTTTTTAGATCAGTCATGTTTACTCCTTGAGGTGTGCCTTGAAAGGAAGCTCAATAAAAGACTCTCCACAAACACATTTGGTCATCTTCCAAATCTGTGGAGAATCCAAAGTTTGTGATTTATTAGCTTCTCTTCCTTATTTTTTTTTCATCAGATAGGATAAAGACAAGAGAGGAGAAAATTCTGTTTAGTCCTTCATTAGTTCATATGGCAGTTTCAACACACAGTGAGAAGTTCTGGGATTCTAGCAAGACTTTGGAAACCAATTGAAGTATAAGGCAGGGCTTCTCGAAATGGACTTCAGAAGTCTTGGGAAGTCATGGCAACCCAAACCACAAAGTTCAAAGCCACAGTCTGATGGGGGCAGCAACAGAGACCCATAGCAGTGAATAAACTAAGTCAGCTTTTCCACCTTGGGGGTCCTCATAACATTTAGTATATGTTTAAAAACCATAGCCTGCCCCCAAGAGTAAGCAAGTTAAGACATTTGTTGACTCTAGAGACTATTGCAGAGTATAGTCAAATATCCTTCCATTCGTGAGGGTATTAATTAGAGTAGGGACCCCAGACTCCAATAACAGAGTACCCATAGGGCTATAGTACTAGGTTAAGTCAGAACCCCAGTCTGTCACTGTCCCAGTTATAGAGAGAGATTCACCAATGGTTACTCCACTGGCAATAAATATATATATAATCTCTTCTTGTCACCTCTTGATCCTTTGTTCCCTCTAGATAAGGTCTTTCCAAAATAGTCATGGTCTTAGATACAGGATCTGAATTCCCATTCTGCCACTTAACCCAAGTTTCCTCCTCTGTAAAATGCCTGGTTGTACTTCATGGATTCTAAGGTTGTTGTTTGGGTTTGGTTTTTTCCACCTCCAGATATATAAATTTTCAGAACCCAGAAATGAGTCGAATTGTGCAAAGTCACAAAGATAATATATATCAGAGTGAGTTCAAACTCAGACACGGGACAACATTCTTTCAACTCTACCAGCTGCTTCTTGATAGTTCCTTCCTTCCACTGTTCTTCAGTCATTTCAGTTGGGTCTGACTCCTCGTGACCTCATTTGGGATTTTCTTGTTAAAGATACTAAAGTAGTTTACAATTTCCTTTACATGCTCATTTTATAGATGAGGACACTAAGGTAAACAGGGCTCAGTGACCAGCCCAGGGTACATAGATGGTGAGTCAGATTTTAATTCAGGAATGTGAGTCTTCCTAATTCTGGATCCACTGTCCATCCAGCTGTCCATCTTCCTTTCTTAGAATGTTTCTGATTAAAAACTTGCTTCTCCTTCAGAAGTAGTAAAGAGAGCCCCTTGGGATTCAGACATAAAGCTAATGATACTCTTGGTAGTCAAGCTTCCCCTTGCATGTTGGTTCTCCAGGAGAAAAGGGGAGACCTAAGTAAATGAAGGGACAGTGCTATACAGTGAAAAAGCATCAGAGCACTTGAGTTTAAAACCTGCTACTTTCACATACTACATGAATTTCATGAGGCAGGATGCTCAGAGTCCCATTTCCTCAACTGTTCAATGAAGGGGTTTGGAATGAGATTCCCCTTTGAGCTCTAGATCTACGATTCTGACTATCCAGAACATCAAAATTTCCCAATCATTCCTTTTCATAGTGTCTAGTGACCAAGACACAATAGAAATTTCTCTGTTTGGGGGCCATAAATCCTGATTTTGAATCCCAGTATTTTGACTTTCACTGATACTGTTGGATAACTTTGGCCAAAATATTTGGCTCCTTGGGCCTCAGATTCCTTATTTGTAAAGTAAATCTGATGATACCGGGTGGTATGCCACATCTAAACAGAGGCAGTATGAAAAGCAGTTTTTAAATTTTAAAATACTACTTGAATGCTAAAAGTGGTGACTGAGTACATGCACATCTGAGGATGTTTCACCTTTAGTATCTAATGGGCTATTCTTTACATCACAAGCCCATGCTAATGACTAATAGCTGTGCTTGCCAACTGGTATGTAATACTACAAATTATGCTAATTATAACTTTTACAGAAACCACAAAAGCCCTTTAAACTATCCTTTCTGCTTATCTGGCAGATAGGAAAGGACAGGAAAGGAATCTAATGATTCCTTTCCCCCTCATGTGAGGAAGGGAGATAAATTCTCTCCAGCTTCACTCCTTCAAGTCCAACAAGATTTAACTTATCTTCCTTTTCACTATGAGTTCCCCAAACTAGAACTCTTCATCAGAGAGATTTCTGAGAAAGGAAATCAAGTCAATTCTTTGGAAATCAGTTGCATTCATCATTATAATACAGGGGGCTTTTAGCTTATTTTCTTCTTTTTTGGATGAAGGGTAGATATTACCAAGAAATGTTTGATCCCAAGAAACCTCTCAGAAGCATTTTTAGAAAAGTTTTTGAATCATTGGTGTAAAATATTTATTCAACGTTCATTTATCATTTAGCAAAATAATAAAAAATATTGACTATCTACTAGTCATTCCTACAATAAGTAGTTTATTAAGGGTTTACTATGTGTTTTACTATACTGAGGCTGAAAAAGATATATCTAGATAAGACATGAAGCCATTCTTTATAGTGATTATACAATCCCAGGTACAAGAAACTTAACTAAATACATTTTTGAAAAATGTAGAAAGATGCTGATTTTCCCATTGTGTTTTAGGAATGTCTCTGTCTCAACAATTCTGGTGGTGGGGGGTAGAGATGAGGAGATAGATAGACAGAAGACAGACAGAGAAAGAAAGAAAGAGAAAGAGATGGAGAGAGACAGACAGACAGGCAGAGAGAGACAGAGAGAAAGACAGACAGAGACAGACAGACACAGAGAGAGAGAGACAGAGAGAAAGACAGACAGACAGACAGAGAAAGAGAGAGAGAAAGACAGACAGAGAGAGAGAGAGAGAGAAAGACAGACAGAGAGAGACAGACACAGAGAGAGAGACAGAGAGAAAGACAAGCAGAGAAAGAGAGAGAGAAAGAGAGAAGGTGAGAGGGAGCTGGAGAAAGTGTGCCAGGCACTGTGATAAACTCAAATAAAAACAGGCAAGATAGTCCATACTCAAAGGGGTTTATATTCTAACGGGATACATAAAGGTGAGCTGGAAAGGGAAGGCAGGGTGAGCAAAGGAAAATAAGGAGTATAGAGTCAGGAATGCTGAGGAGCCTCGCTAGGGCCTCCTAAGATAGTGATCAATGCATAGTCACAAGTCATTAAAGGGGGGCCCTACAGGCAGAGATTTCTCCAGAGCAATAAGGAAGTTGGAGAAGAGAAAGTAAAGGTGTCCTGGGAGGGAAGTTGGGATGGAATGATTTCATTTTACAATTCTCCCATTCTCCATAAAATCCCCCTGAAATTACTTGACATAATATTTTGTATTTATTTATCTGTTTATTTCTGTTCCCCTCAAAGAGAATGTAAACTACTTGAAAGGAGGGATTAGGTAGGATTTTTGTCTTTGTACCTTTGATGCTTAACACTGTAATGATGCCAACCCTCAACAAATGCTTGTTGAATTGAATTGATTGTGCATCATGGAATAAGAAGTACCCAATGATTAAAAACAAATATCTTGTTTTAAAAATTCAAGGGAGAGGAAGATCATCCTCTCCAGGAATGAAGCCACTTTTCCCTGAATTACCAACTTATTTCACTTAATTCTAATTGTCTAGTTCAAAGGCAATGTCTTGTAGTGCAAAGATGCCAGTGCCACTGATTAGCTGTCACCTTAGTCAAGTCATTTCAGTTTCCTTGTCCCCATTTTCTCCATATGTAATATGATTGGATGTGACTAATTGACTTTTTTGGGTCCTTCCTCAGCTTTAAACATCTGGTGGTTCCTCTTTCTAACAAAAATAATAAATAAGAATTTGATCAATCATTGTTGAATTAAAGAGTAAATGAATAAATGAAAGTATGTAAATCTGATAAGAAATATGGGTTTTTACTGTCTTTTTTTAAGCTCCCCAACCTTTCTCTAACTGGTGCCAATATCTGGCAACTTGTATTCTAGGAAAAATCAATGACGTCGTCATCTTCCCAGGCAAATGTATACACGCATACACAGAGACACACAGAGTAGGACAATCCACAGTTGTCGTCTATTGATAAGGTCTCAAAAATACAGTCTCTAACTCATCCCGTGTCCTTGTTGTAGTGACTGTAGACCCTCCATCTCCAGCGACTGCACAAAATGAATTCAGGCACCAGATGGGAAGCTGTGCTAATTGATTCAGTCTGACCTCCCGTCTCACCATCAGCTGGCAGACATAACAACCAGTATCTGGACAAGTTCCTTTGCCGGCATCGCTGTCACACAGGGTAAGAGCATAATCCATGCTACTGTGTGCTTTGAAAATATGCATAGTGAGATTCCTAATGTACTCCGTTACCCATAAATTGCATCTTACATCAAGTAACTGTGAAAATTTCTTCCTATAAATAACTTGGAATGACACCAAAGGAAATGGCTGCAATTTAGCCTTGAGTATCTAGAGCAAGTTAATTAGCACATCTGTGGAGAGAGATAGGAGTCTGGGGGACCACAGTGAACCTCCAGACATAATTCCAGAGAGGTAGGAAGAGGCAAGAGTCACAGGCAGGATTCTACCCAGATTTCCTAATAGAGTTATGAAATGATGGAGCTCCTTGTGTACTGTGGAATCTTGTTTATGATGAGGCAGTTAAAACTGAGTTACTGCAGGGTTTAAACCAAATGCCACTTTTCAGAGATTTATAGCTCAGTCATTTTATGGCAGGGAGGGTGGTCCCATCCTACTCATGGTCACTGCTAAAGAAGAACTTTGTTCCTATTTCTTGAAATTTCTTCAGTCATATGTTGAAAAAAGAAAGATTGTTTTAAAATAGAGATAAAGAGAGAGAGAGAGAGAGAGAGAGAGAGAGAGAGAGAGAGAGAGAGAGAGAGAGAGAGAGAGAATTTTTGAATGGTGTCCCAAAGAACTTTTAGAGCTAGAAATCACCTTGTCTTTATTCAACCCTGAATCTCATTTTACAGATGAGGAAACTGAGACCTCCAGAGACAAAGAGACATGTCCAAAGTCACATGGCTAGTCAATGACCCAGGTTTTATGGCTCCTGGTCCAGTGGTCCTTCTACTATACCAGCTGCTTCTTATGCATTTTGAGCTCTTATTCAATGGGTGGTTTCAAATGGCTATTTTACAGCCTAAATGGAGTTGGCTAAACTTTGGAGCAGTACAACTTACTTCCACAGAAAATGTAATCTTGTAATCTATAAGTTTTTCAAACACAGGAACTGGTTTTTTTTTTTCTTCCTATTCAAGGCACAGTAGCTGACACATAGTAGTTATTAAATGTTAAACTGAAAGGAAGAGAGAGAGAGACAGAGACAGAGACAGAGATAGACAGACAGACAGACAGACAGACAGAGGCTATTATGCCCCAGCTTTGCCTCCCAGCTTTCTTCTCAAATGCTAGCTAAAATCCTACTTTCTCTAGGAAGCCTTTCCCAATCCCTCTTAAGTCTAGTTTTTTTTTTTTAAATCTGTTGATTATATCCTGTTTATCCTGTATACTGCGTGTTTGTACATATTTATTTTCTTACTGTCTTTCTCATTAGATTGTGAGCTTCTTGAGGACAGGAACTATCTCTTGCCTTTCTTTAGATTACTAATATTTAGCTCAGTGCCTGGCATGTATTAGGCACTTAGTAAATGCTTATTACCTGGAAGATTTACTGATGCCTTTAATATTCTTTAGAGATTTCTAACCCAAGAGAAGATGTGTTCGACAAATGTCTTATTTTTATGATTTTCTGTAGATTTTCCTAATTTTTTAGAACTTCAAAGACAAATCCCATCATCCCTTTTCTATGATTTATGATATCTTTCAGTCTCTGAAAATAAATTCAACTAGGCTCCCAATTTATTGAAAATGTAAATATATATTTAAGGGAATACACTTTTCTGTATACATTCCATGCTATATGATCCTCCCTTTATTTCTTTCCCCTAAAAAAAATCACTTTGTTTTTTGCTGAGTATTTCCCAGGAAACTATAGAAGAATTAGAATTCCTTGGGTTGTTACTCTACCACTATATCAACCTATATGGAGCCATTTATCTTCAAAGATGGGTGATGAATCCTTTATGTGACATTTTCATCTATCTAAGCCATTCTTGAGTCAAAGATCTTCCAAAGGCAAATAAAGTAAGACTAAAATCTATAGACACATCTAATTATTTTAATCCTAACTAATATCTTTTTTATTATTTTAGATCTCTGGGTTTAAGAAACCAAAGAAGAAAGGTGTTGCTATTGTTTTGAACACAGATTTGCTCCTTCATATTTTGACAAATCTGTTCTCAATTAGTGTTCCCTCCATCCCTCAAGGAAGGGGTGCATGGTATGTGTATTGCAATACAAGTAATTTTCTCCACCGTGTCCCTTCCATGAAAGAATGATCTTTGGAATAGATAGTTGGAACAGGAAATTTTCTCAAAGCCCTTTGACATGGGCACTGTACCCCAGAAACCCAGGCCAACTATTATCAGGGAAAACTCCTTTGCCCTTGCATCCTTGTGACTCTTAACCTAGAAACACCCAATGACCCCACCCAGGGTCCTGAGATGTTTACCCTCTTTTGTCCTCTAGATTTAAGGTGGACAAAGAAATGAATCTTTATGCCTCCAGGCAGACCCCAGTCAGATGACCACCCCACTCCACCAAATGCCTGAGGGACTAACATTCTGGTCACATCCACACCAGGACATAGCATCTAAAGAGTATATAATCCCCAGAACTGATGTCCTCTGGGGGACAGCCTCTCCATCCATGCTGTCCTCTTGGGGGAACAGCCTTTCCTTTCATGCTGTCCTCCCAGGAACTGCTCCCCATCTTGCTGTTCTACCTTGCTATCCCCCTGGCCACTCTCAACATTACCCTCTAAATTAATAATTTTTTTTTTGTTTTCAAGCTAAGTTTTGGAGTCATTGCATGCTTGCAAAAGGCATCCTTCCTGAACCCAAAGGGTATCCTTTTCCACGCCCATAACACCTTCATATTCTGCTTTATAGACAGCCTTCTCTTCTTCTTACCAGCTATTCTAGATGCCCTCTCTTGCTTGTGACTTCTAGGACAAAAATGACACTGGTTTTATTTTTTTTTTCTATTTACCAAAGCTGCCCTCTTCAACTTTCACTGTAGATTCAATCATGCTTACAGTTCTCAGCACATATTTAGTATTTAAACTGAAGAAAACACTAAGAAGAGAATGAGGAGATCTAGGTATGTTTCTTGACAATTATTTGGACCCTTCTAAGCCTTAGTTCCAGATCTATAAACTGAGAAAATAGGATTCACGTAGAGGTTTTTGACTAAAAGTTGTAGAGCTTTTAAGAAATGTTATCTATACATACATACACACATGAACTATTTCAATCCAGTTGGTCTCTTTAATAATTCCATGCATTTTATTTTATGCATTCATTATTCCAAGAAGGGGTTCATAGGCTTCACCAAACTATCAAGAACATCCACAATGCAAATAAATAAATAAAATGTTAAGAAGCCATAGGTCTCTTCCAACTAGAAAACCCTAGATGATCTCTGTAGCACTGACATCGCAATTAATTCAATACTTCCATGATACATCTTTTGTATTATTGTCTTATGTTTCCATTTAATTTCTCACACCTCTAAGTATTACCATCCAACTGTGTCATAATTTACTCAACCTCAGTTTTCCTCATCTATAAAAGGGGTTTAGAATAGTATCTACCTCCTACAATTGTTGTAGGTGTAAAAATGAGTTAATATACTTGAAAATATTTTTTGAAATGCCCATAGACCCAGCACAATACTGAAGACATAGTAATGTTGAAAGAATAAATTCCTTGAGGGCAGGAACCATTTCATTTTTATCTTTGTATCTTTCTCTGTACCTAGCCCCATGCCTAACACATAGTAGGTGCTTAATCATTGATAAATTCATGTTAAATAAGTGAACCAATATAAGAATTAGTACCTAATTTGTATGTTCAAAAGGAGCCAGGTAATGTCTCTTTTTGACCAACAGCTCCAGAAAAACTTCTTAGCCATAGTTGGTGTATGTCAGTTGCCTACACCTCTGTCATCTCTTTTTGTATTCCAGAAACTCCCTCTGGTTGTAATATCCCAAAAATTATGCCATATATTTGTACTCTTTATATTCTGTAAATACTTCTGATTTCCACTTTGCATCTGGACCCAATTGAAAACAATGCCTTTGATCTTAAGGATATGTAGTTTTATTTCTTGAATTATTTTCAGGGTGTATAGGAAGGAACAGGTAGGTAGCTGAGGGAATAGGGAGAACTGGAGATGGGATATCTTGGGTTCAAATATGGCCTCAGATACTTCCTGGCTGGTGACCCTTGGCAAGTTTCTTCATTCCAATTGCCTAGCCCTTACCATTTTTCTACCACCAAATTGATGGCAGGGATTTTTTTTTAAGTGCATATTAAGGAACTAAATACAGAAAACAAAAAACAAAAAAAAATTGAAAAAATGAAAAAAAGTCTCCTAACTATTCTTGCATGTAAATATAATTGTAAACATATTGGTAACAACACTTAGAAGCTCTGGCAGTGACATGCTTTGTCTCAGGTTGCTAATAAGATTTTTTGCTTTTGAACTTTATACTTGAGAATAAAGAAGTGGTGAAAAAAAAAACTTGTATTTCCATTGGCCATTCAGTGTCCATAATTCTTGTAACTGAATGGCTTAAACCATAGGAGAAGGTTCGGTGGTATTCCATTTCACTGAGTTATTTATACAGCCTCAACTATTCCAAATGATCAGGGCTCAAAGGAAACATAGTAGTTGAAAGTATGGGAAATGACCGTGATGAGGGGTGATGAAAAATACAAACCCATAAAAGATTAGCCACAGAGAAACCCAGAAGTGCCATGAGACAGGAATTGTGCTGGAGGCTCTATGAATTATGGAGCCTACTTAATACTAAGTGTCTTTGAGCTATAATGACTCACACAATCACTGCATAGAAGGGAGGAAGACGGTGTAAACTGGTCGCAGTGTTAGTCAACTCATCAGTTTTAAAAGTCTTTTTTGAACTCTCTTCTGTGTCATGCTTTTTACTACCCAAATTAAAAAAAAAAAGTTAAGCAAACAATGACATTAAAATCGAATGAAGATTCACAGTATGAAATGAATCCTGGAAGAACAAAACTCAGAATTTTGCCTTAGGTGCCATATTCATCAAGGAACCATCTTCCATCTGGCTTGAAAACGTCCCCAGATGTTTGATTTGAGGAGCAATAACATTACCATAATGTCATGTAAAAATTTTTAGAAGATAATGACGGTATCATGAAATTACTGTTTAGAAGGCAAAGTGGAACTCAAGATTGAATGGCCTTTTGTTCTGCTAACAGTAGTGCCAGATACCAAACAAGAGGCCTCTCTTGGAGAAAGCTTTGTACATTTGTTTGCTTTTGAACTTCATGAGAGAATAGATTCAATGTCTGTGCCTTTGAATGAGAGAAACAAATTATAAGCAAATCTAATATATTAAAAACCTGACTAAAAAGAGAGATCAAAGGAGGAGAATAATTTGTTTTAGGAGTATATGATGTACCTCTTCTCTCAGCTTCCTTCTCCCTGTCTTTCCTCCCTGTCAGGTCCAATGGGATAGAAATCTCCCCTGGCAATAAATGAATGGAAGAGAGGGACCACAAGATGAGGGGGATCTCCGGCTGTCAAAAAGCCTGCAGCAGAAGTAGCCAAGGCAGGCGAGACTCATTCAAAGAGTTCAAAAGAATCCCAGTTTGGCCCTAGACCTGCTCATGAACTTCATTCCATCACACCATTACTGGTGAACAGGCAATAAGAAGTAATGCAGCCCTACTGATGAGTCTGCTTTTCCAGAAAGTCATGAGAGGACAGAATCAGAGGTCCCCTCTTCAACAGGGTGGAGCTGGCCACTTCCCTAAGTGCTGATGATATGCAAGGGCACTGTGCTAGGCTCTGGCATTACAAAGAAAGGCAAAAATGGGGTCCTTGCTCTTATAGCGTTCACATGCTCAGTTCAAACCTTCCATTCTGCAAGAAACGTTTTCTCCCATCTTTATCTGAGATTTCCTCCAATATGCATTGTATATATTTTGTGTGTACAGTTACTTGCAAGCTTTACCCTTTCTAGAAAATAAGATTGTGGAGCAAAAGGATTGTTTTTTTTTTTCTTTGATTTTCCCCCAAACCACACACTATGGAGAGTTAGGTGGTTTAGCAGATTAAAAAAACAAAAAAAAAAAACAAATAAACAAACAAACAAAAAAAAAAAACCAAGACTTAGAGTGGAGAGGACCTGGGTTCAAATTTGATCTCAGATATTTCCTGGCTGTGTGACTGGGCAAATCATTTAACCTTAGTGGCTAGCCTTTACTACTCTTCTGCCTTGGAACCAATACTTAGTATTGATTCTAAGACACAAGAAAATGTTTGGGTTTTTTTTAAATAGAACACTGCCTGGAACATAGTAAGCGATTAATAAATGTTTGCTGACTTAGTTGATTGAAAATTCTAGGAAGCAGCTGGGTAGTTCGGTGGATTAAGAGCAAGGTCCAGAGATGGGAGATCCTAGGTTCAAATTTAGCTTCAGACACTTCCCAGCTGTGTGACCCTGGACAAGTCACTTGACTCCCGTACATAGTACTGATTCCAAGATGAAAGGTAAGGGTTTTAATAAAAATTTTAAAAAGAAAGAAAATTCTAATAGGAGAGAAAACATATCGATAATGTTTATATATGATATCTATAGAATAGATGGAGTCGTCTCAAAGCTGATGCACTAGATGGGAGAATAGAGGAAAAGCCTCCTAGTGAAAGGAGAATTTAAGCTGAATTTTATTTTATTTTTTATTTTAATATCAAATTTCCACATATGTTTTTTAGCTATGTGATTCATATTGTCTCCCTTTCTTCTTCCCTGAATGGATGACAAGGTCAGATCTGAAGAAAATCACTGTATTTTTTTACTTTTGGGATATTGTTTACAAACAAGGAAAGAGCCTGATTTAAAAGTCCTGGGTTTTGGGTGATCCTGGGCAAGTCACTTGACCCCCATTGCCTAGCCCTTACCATTCTTCTGCCTTGGAACCAGTACACAGTATTGACTCCAAGACGAAAGGTAAGAGTTAAAAAAAAAAAAGTCCTGGGTTAACTTGCCTATAGACTAAGTGAGTGGATGATGGATTGGAGTTGTCAGGTACTTGAGGTGGGGAAACCAATGAGAAGACTAATGTTAACAATCAAGGCAAGAAGGGTTGCACTGTTGCACTGGGGTGGTGTTCGTGTCAGTGGTGAAAAGGGGATTAGTGTAAGATAAGTTAGGATGTTCAGAAGAAAAGCTGGAAGATGAGAGTGGGAGTAGCTGAGTGAGGAAGTTTGAATCTAAGTATTTAAATAGTGGGCATTTGGGTGGAGCAGTGGATAGAGTGCTGGACCTCAAGTCAGGAAAACTCTTCCCTCTGAGTACAAATCTTACTAGTAGGGTGATCTTGGGCATGTCACCTTCATCTTTTGACTCAGTTTCCTTATCTGTAAAATGAGCTGGAGTATCCTTGCTGAGGAAACTCCAAATGGGGTCTCAAAGAGTCAGATATGACTGAGCAACCACAAACCCAAGTGTTGTTCCCGTAACTTCTGGACTTTTTGGATGTCTACAAACGAGATCCTGAATTATGTCTCCTTCAGTTCTGGGTTAATTTGCCTAAAGGGTAGGGCTATTGCTGAAGTAGGAGAATCACCAGCCCCCAGTGTTTCTCTATGTTGGTTATTCCTCTTGCTTCTACAGTTTTAAGTAAAGAAATGTATGTAGTTAATCCAGGTATGTATAATTTGTTCCATTAAAACATATAATGTGAATGACTTCATTCAAATGCAATAGGGGAGGAATGAGTTTTATTGCTGGGTGGGACACCATGTACCATAAAAATCTCATTGGATAAATCCACCCCATACCCATGGACTGAAAAGAGGGCTGACACTTTTAATGGAGAAAGAGGTAAAGAAAAGAAGGACTCACCTCTGGGAACTATAAAGAGTGTGACATTGTCCTAAGAGTGCCTCTGGTCTTGGATATAATAATTAACTTCACTGGGGTTCCTTAGACCTTCTTTATCTAGTCCTTCATATTGAACGGGATCTGGCAAATGATGAGTAATACCCTCTTTTATGCATGTGTTTAAAAAAAAAAAAAACCTTCCCTTGTCTTAGAATCAATACTGTGCATTGGTTCCAAGGTAGAAGAGTGGTAAGGACTAGGAAATGGGGGGTTAAGTGACTTGCCCAGGGTCACACAGCTAGAAAGTGTCTGAGGCCACCCTTTTGGGTTTAAAAGATGTCTTTTATACAGGGATTCATAATAGTATTCTTTAAATAGCTAACTACTCTAGTGCACTTATATACGATTGGCAAAAAATACATACATATTTATGCATGATTTTTAAAAATGGCTTTCTTATATAAAGAAAAGTAAATTTTGACTCTAGTTATTAACTTCTCTTTTAAGTATTTTTGCAAACATCCATACAAAGTTTGCTTATAGCAAGAAGAAGCAACCTACATGATACGTGGCAACTGAAACAATCCTTGGTAACCTTCACCACATACACCTTTCTTTTTATTTTTTTCCTTTATTATTCCTCCAGTTGTTTTACTGTTCTTTTAGCTGTTTGTTTCTCAGTCTTTCCAACTCTCTCCTATATGTTTTTCCTTTGATTCAGATCTAAAGATCACATTTGTCTGGAAGCTATCCACAGACCCTTCACGAATAATAAGAAGATAGAGAGATAATAAGAAGAAGAAGATAGAGAGAATGAGTCTTTTTTTTTCTTTTTTAATATCTTTTTTTTAAGATATTCTTTTCTTTGTTCATCTGGAAATAACATCTCCACTTTCCTCTTTTCCTTTTATCAAACCTATCCTTGGACTTACTATATTGGCTTTGTTTGTATTTCCAATAATTCACTTCAAATAGCACCTCAGGCATTTATTAGCTATGTGACTGGGTAATTCCTCTCTGGGGCTTAGTTTCCTCATCAGTAGAATGAAAGAATCGCACACATTTGTCTCTAACATCTCTTCCAGCTCTCAATCTAGGATCCCTTGTCTAAGTCTTCTCTTCAGGGAAACAAAAGTAGAGCCTCTTTCAAAAAGGGACTGAGCACCACTTTACAAGCCTACGAGAAGCCCTCCAGTATATTGGTTAAGGTAACTAAATACTAAAGAAAGATTCCTAAGCATAAATGCATTGTAAGCTTTTAACAGTGAATTTCAAATGCATCTGAGGAAATCCATGTTGAAAGTCTAGATCTATTATTTAGGATGCAGAAGTTGCAAATCTGTTTAATTATTCCATTGATCTTATTAGTCTTGTTATTTCACAGTATCGTGGTGTTATCTTTCTTTTATCTTTTCATTTTATCACTCCACTATCATAGAGAACTAAAATTTTTTTCTTCATTCTGTATGCCAGAGTGATAGAGCTAAAACTGGAAAGGATCTTGGATACATACAACCCTCTCATTTTGCAGATCAGAAAATGAGCCATAGAGCTATGAAGACCACACAGAGAGTAGGTTGAACTAAGGCTCTCTGATTACAAAACCCCTAGTCTTTCCATGATACCACACTGAATACTAAGCCTTGTTTTCTTCCTAGGAAAAGAGGAATATTGTACTATGATCTCTAAAGCCTCCTCTTCTGAGGACTGACAAAATATCTTCTGAAAGTTTCTGGCTCTAGTCACACAAGCTTGTGATGGGAAAGAAAGAATTGCCAAAGGATGCTAACACTTACACACAAGTTATCATTTGCTACAACCTACTTATGCCCATTATACAGCTCTTTGTTGCCCTTGGGCTCATCTGCAATTTTATTCTTTGGAGATCATGTTATTCTACTTATTATTAGTCATATAGCATCACCAGAAAAAAATATTTGTGTTAAAGCATTCAGTTTTTGATTTAGTGAACAAGTTAGTGAGCATTTAGATAGATAGATAGATAGATAGATAGATAGATAGATAGATAGATAGAAACCAACTATCTTGGGATGAGTCCTAGACACTCATTCCTCATTTTAGGGGGTATTAATGCTGAACTGACTACAAAAACCCTGATAATGGGATGCCAAGATGTCACTTTCTTCACCTAAAATGAAAGGTCAGAAACTGGTGGACAAAGATCCCACCTCTATATTAATAGGTGCACATGATGGACTCAACGGAATAGATCTGTGGTCTCTCCCCTTAAAGCTCTGTCTCTAACTTGGCTCCATTAGTGAAGTTCAAAAAGCTCCAGTAAGAGAGTAACTGAAGGGAAAATTGCCATAGAAAAGGTGGGCTTGACTCAGGGTTTGTTGAAGATGCTCCCAGTTCTAGCTGCATAGCAAATTCCCAAAGCCTTCTGCTATCCACATAATTAGCAGATAAGAACCAATTATGGGATGTCTATCCATTCTCTACAGTCTTTCCAAAGGACATCTATCATATTCCAAAGGACATATCATTATGACTCTTCCATTAGCAAATGTTGGGTCATTTTATGTGAAGAGATTAAAACGCTCTGCATAAGTGCCAGACCTCTGCTAAAGGTATAAAGGAATATCACTATGCCTTTGCAAAATGATGAAAGGGATGGCTGTAGAGCAACCTGGGGAGACTTGCATAAGATGAATAGAATATAAAATAGAATAGAATGAAGTGAGCAGAGCTAATAGAGCAAAATACACAATAATATGATGCAAAACAACTTTGAAAATCTTGAGAATTCTGATCAATGCACTGGCCAACCCACAATTCCAGAGTACTAATGAAAACAACAAGCTATATAATTCTTAATAAGATCAACTCTACATGCAGAATTAGACACATATTTGAGAATATGGCCAATGTGAGAATGTGTCTTGGGTGGCTATGTGGATGTTATAAAAGATTTTTTTCTTTTTTTAAATGAGGGGGTTGGATAGGAGGAAGGGAGAGGGAAAGAGAGAAAAAGAAAGAGAGACAGAGAAAGAGAGAGAGAGAGAAAGAGAGAGAGAAAGAGAGAGAGAGAGAGAGAGAGAGAGAGAGAGAGAGAGAGAGAGAGAGAGAGAGAGAGAGAGAGAGAGAGAAAAGAAAAGAGGAAAAAAGAAAATAAAAAGGGCAATTACAGCATTTACTTTTAAGGTAGAAGGTAGAAGAAAGGAACTAACCATTTGTATAGTGCCTACCATATGCCAGGCCCTGCTAAGCAATTATATAAATATATCAATTAAGCTTTACAATGATCCAACAATATAAAAACTTTCTATTTCCATTTTACAGATGAGGAAACTGTCACATACAGAGGTCCCCAAGACTTGCCCAGTCATAAAACTAATAAATGGCTCAAGCCACATTTGTCTCTAGCCCTGGAGCTCTATACACTGTGCCAACAGTTAAAGTCTATTCATTGAAAAAATGCAGAGAAGAGAACAGAAAGAAGAGTAGAAAGAATCACATAAAAGTGGGAGAGCTTTCAAAGCTAAAGAATGAATCTATTATATAATTGCAAAGGAAAGCAAGCCATACATAACAGAGATAAACAGTATGTACACATCCTCTTTTTCTTTTCTACCAGGTATTTAGGATGTATAAGAAGTTCAGAAAGGACTAGCACCTCAGGTGTGAGAGCTTGCTGAGTCCTTTTCAGGGGTGCTTATCCACCTTTGGTGTCCCTCAGGCACTCAAATCTCACCTGTGACTCCAAGAAACTCTCTGGAAGTTGAGGGTAATCAATGTGTCACAAACCCATTGGTGAATTACCCCAAGCCTGTAAAGAATCCCCTGTCAGAATGGGCAGATGAGAATAATTTGTTTCAATGGCCATGAAGGCAGATGAAGCAATTGTTCTGGAGTGCTTAAAGCTTGGTTAGACAATGAAGACCCAAAGTCATCCACTGCATGGAGAGCCATCAGCAGTTGTCTTGACTTTTGCCTTGCCATTGTACTTGATGAGTCTGGAAGACCGAGAAAGACTGATGACTTTGTGCAACTCTGCCTCACTTAAAACCAGCTCATGCACAAGTCAAGATATCTCACTATGATATCACTGGTCCTCTTTTAAAATGAAGGGCAAACAATAGCAACAATATGTATATGGAAATGTTCAATTTGTTCAGTGTTCCTTCAGTTCAGAATAAAAATACATGTTAATACAATAAAATATATATTAAATAACATAACAAATCTTAGTTCATTTGAAAACATCTTATACTATTGTATGTATTTTTAGATAGTTCCTCCTATTCTTCCTTGCTGAAATACTTTTTTTTTATAGTATAGTAAAAAAAATATCTTATTTTAGAAACTTTTTTTTTCTTTTCAACTATGTTCTTCGAGTCTGCCCATGAGAATATGCCTTTTTTCCTGATGTTTTAAAAATCCCCTTTTTTAAAAAATAGTGTAGGTATTATGCCCAGTGTTCTATTCCTTCCCTATTAGGAGTATGAAACTAACACAGTCACTTTCTCTCAGTTACTGTCACTTCCACCTTTCTAAACATTTCTTCTTTGCTGTAATATTTAAGTCATAAGAAAGAATTTCTCATGTTGCTTTCTCCACCTCCACAGAATCAGAGTCCAAAAATATGAAAAGGTGCCTCAGTAGCCATCTGGTTTGACCTATCTGCAAAAGAAATCCCCACTATAATATATCCAATAATTGGATCTCTTTGTTTGAAGTGATCAGTCTCTGAGTGAAGATTTCCAAAGAGGGGGAACCCTTGACCTCTTTAGGTAGCGCATAGCTCTACTTGTTAGAAAGGTGGTTTTTTAAAAAATATTTTCCCTAAATTGGTCTCTTAACAACTTCTACCCTTTGCTCCTGGTTCTACTGTTGGGGTTAAGAATAACAATTTTAATCCCTCTTTCATGTAACCCGTCAAATAATAGAAGACAGCTATCAAGTTCATCCTAAATCTTCTCTTCTCAAGTTGCTTCAACCATGTGACTTGAACTGAAAGCCTTTATGATGGTAATTGTTCCTCTCTGGAGAGTCTTCAAGCTTGTCAGTATCCTTCTTAAACAGTGGTTTTCAAAATGGAACACAATGCTTCAGATGAGTTCTGATGACGTCTATATACAGTAAGACTCTTATTTATTTGTGACCCAAGGTCATAGTAGATTTGGGAGTTTTTGTTTGCTTGTTTTGGTTGCTATTAAACCTCTTTTAGTAGATGGGAAGTCCTGGATTCAAATTTGGCCTCTGGTGCTTTCTAGTTGTGTGACCCTGGGCAAGTCACATTGCCTAGCCCTTATTGCTTTTCTATCTTGGAGCCAATACAAACAATAATATTGGTTCTACAATGGAAGGTAGGGGTTTTAATAAAAAATAAAATATTTTCTTCAAAAACTCTTTTAGTTAAATGAAAAATCGCACGAATAAGTGCAAAACAGAAAATGGAACTCAGATCATTTAGCTACCTGTCCAGTAGTCATAGGTTTATAAATCTAGAGGTGGAAGGAATCTCAGAAGCCATGAAATCCCATCCTTTTTTTTTTTAAATGAGGAAACCAAAGCTCAGAGAGGCTAGTGATTTACCTGAGGTGATGCAGTCCAGTTTTAAAGATGAGATTTGATCTCTCTTTTTAAGACTCCTGAGCCATAATTCCTTTCTGTGTCATGTTCCATGTTCCCTCTAGAATGATGCTTCACAGTAGAAAAATACTGAAATTGCTTTTAAAACATTATCCCATATTTGGAATGTTTGCAGATGTGTATATAGAAGGAGAGGCTGTCATGTGCCTTTACACAAGATGTCCCCATGTCTGCATTTCATTACCTTTATAGGTCAAATGGGTCAGGACCTGCACTTAGCTCTGTAGCGACATCTGCTGCTAGCTCTCCTTGATAGGAAGATCTCTCCAGAAAGAAAATGGGGAATGTGGAAAAGGCACCAACTCTGCAACTGATTCCCTTTTGCAATAATTAACTAACTAACTAAATAACACAAATGGTTGATTCCTCCTGTAGAAGACTAACCTAATTCATCTCTAATCCATCCACACTATGTCCAAAATGAGCCAAGTGAACATGTCTTCATCCTTCAAAGGGGTAAAAGACTCACATCCAGGTAAGCCCAAAAAGTGGAACAGGGCATTCTCCTGGGAATCGGATTTTCTACCTCCTTACCCAGGTTTCTCAAACAATTCGATTTGAAATAAGTGATATCCTCAAAAAGAAGTCAAGCCTTACCTTTTTTAATAGCTTTCCATTAGAACCATTATTCTAAAAATATGGAACCCTATCATGCCGGTCTCCCCTTAGTTATACTCTGACAGCCTTCATGGATTCAAGGATAAAGAAAAAGCTACAATTTTCATCCCATTTCATATAAATATGTTTATTATCTAATAGTATCATATAGTCAAAAGCATTTTATGAATATTTATATGTTGGGGCCAACCTTCCTTGCCCCCATAGATACACGAAGATACACAAAAGAAAGAACTTGGGGGTTATGGGAAAAATCTTCCCAAAATGCATATGGCCTGTTAGTGACCCTTCAAGAAGTCCAGCTTTTTCCATGAAGACTTGAGGGAATGAATGAAAGTGTAAGGGGGAAAAGGGGTTAATTTTAAAAGGGTTGGACTAGATTATTTAATAGCGCAGTCACAAGAAATTTAATTTATTCCAAAGAGATTTATTTACACAATGTAGAAAGAGTGAAATAAGAAAATCAGAGAGAGGATAAGGTAAGTCTCTCCTGAGGTTAGTTTTTTCAGAAAATCCAGCATTTAAGAGTCAGCTTTTCACTCATCACATGTCAGTTCAAAGGAAGAGATTTAAAACAGCCTCACTAGGAACAGGGTCTCAGGTCCAGTCTCCACAATGAAAAATGAAGAATTTTGCCCAGTCTCCACTTCCAAAGAATGAAGAACTGTCAGTAGAACTCCACTCAGGAAGTTGTCACTCCCTTTTAAAGACACTTTCTCTTGTGCCACTTCCTGTGCCTTCCCCTAATTCTATGTCTACCAATCACAGTTGAATTTAGGACTTTAGGACTTTAGGACTGCCCAGTAGGCAGTCAATTGATTCTGATTTGTCACCTACTATTGCACATGTGGGTCACAGACCTCTCCCACTCAAGTGTGAATGGGGTGTTTACATCTTTGGTGATTAAATCTAAAAATGGGCAGATCTTCCTACTCAACTTTTAAGTAGTGTTTACATTTTGGGTGATTAAATCTAAAAATAGGCAGGGGTTACAATTTTAATCTTCATAATCAGGGGAGAGTCACTTTTAATCTTTACAAAAGCCTATGAGAAACACTAAAAAAAAAAGAAAAAAGAAAGAAAAAACCTATGAGGTAGCATTTCAATAGTACACGTGTTAAGGCCTTCCATAACAGCCCTTTCCAGGTAATAAAAAGAAGTGAAAAGGAATAGTCAACTATATGGGGATGCCTTATAGCCACTCTACATATCATTATTTCTTATCTGCACCAAGAGGATACACATCAGGCAATAGGAATGAATTAACAGATATACCCCAAAGTCCCAGCAGGTAATAATGCTACTTGGGAAATAAGATAAAATGACAGAACCCTTCCCGTGACTTGTTATTGTTTCTTGAATTATATGTATCTTGTGTTGTAAGTGAATATGCAACAGGAAACCATAGATGAAAAAGTGTCAGTCAAACTGCCTGATACTACATTAACTCTTACAGCCTTGCAGATAAATAATCAAAAACTCTACCACCACACAAAAATTCAATGAGCAAATGTTTTATCTTTTCTATTTTACATAAAAAGGATAGGCAAAAAAATAACCAAAAATACAAAATATACCCTTCCTTCTTTAAAATTGAATTCCCTTTTATAACCACAAAAAACAAACCAATGATATCCAATAAAAGGATCAAGTTTGACAATTTCTTGAACTTTATACCCTAATAGTCATTTACCTATATTTTTGGGGGGAAATGGAAATATCCATGTTATTTGGTGACTGTCAAAAGATAGAGAGTCATTGGAAAATTTTTTAGATACATAGAAGATAAGGGGAGTCAGAAAGGAATCATGGATAAGCAAAATAGCTTCAAAAGTCACAAACTGGTAAACTTTTATATAATAAAAAGGAAATGTTTTACATATTGGAAAGAAGGAATGACAGACAAACAGAATAGTTTTGAAAGTTGCAAGTTAAATTTATTATATTCTTAAAATGGAAAACAAGCCATACACAATAGATTCAAGGTTTTGTCTACATTGCTTTTCCTCATTTATCATGTGTATAAACGTGTTCATTTTAATTTGGTGCTCATTAAGTTCTTAATTAAAAAAAATTAAAATAAAAGTAATATGGTTCACTGAGGAAAATGAGCCTTCTAATGTAGGTATCAACAACAAAGTTGATCACAGATAAATTAATAATTAATTTCTGAAATTATGAAATGGAGGCAGTCACACCTGATTCTGTGGGTTCTCACCAGGAAAGACTATGATGACAGCAGGAAATGAGATTATAATTACTCTAATAAGGCACAGAGAGAGTCAAGAACCAGAGCCAGGCACTGTGAGGACAGGGGATTGAGTGGGGAAGAAAAGAAAACAGTGTGGAAAGAGGATGGGGAGGGGTGAAACATAGAATATTATTCATATAGTCATGGATTACATTTGGAAGCACTTGGCAGCATGAACCCAGTGGAGATGGAAGGGGTTATGAGGGACAGGAGTTTGAGGTCTCATTTTTTTAGAGTTTGGGGTGAGGGTGACAGACTAGCTCTTATATTGTCACTTTAAGTTTATTTCATTAACATATCCAAATAATTTCAAATTTGTGGATAAAACTTTAAAATTAACACCTCCACATCATCTTAGAGTTATCAGCACCATTTGGTACTCTGCTGGTCTTCCTACTAATGGCTGGAGCTTATCTGAAATTTACATATCAGAAACCCAAAAGGCCCTAAAAGCAAAGATTAGATGGCTTGTCTTTATTCAGCATATATTATCGGGATATAATTTTTAGTTAACCTATGATAAAATTTGTAAATTATATTTCTTTGATCTCTGGAATGGTTTGACTTCAAATTTCCCCTTTGCAATCTTATTTCTTGCTATTACCACTTACTATACTGACCAGAAAGATAGTGGATGGTGAGGGGGACGAGTAGAACATACAATTTTAACATACCAGATATCCTGCATGAGAAGATTGACAGGTTCCCACATACAGTGATGAAACCAGGTAACCCCCACTCCATTCAGTTTACAACAGGAGGAGAGATGATCTGGTCCCCAGTTGGATGGGTCCACGCTGCCAGTGAGCACTGGATGATACTCATTCCTGAAAGGAGGAAAAGAAAGATGAAGATTGATGGCATCTTGGACCAAAACATTGTTCACTCTAACTTAGCTATAACTACATCTTAGAGTATGTCGCCAAGAATAGGATCATGAGATTAAACTATATACTATGTTAATGACTTTTCTTAATCCCAGAACAATTAGATTAAAGACTAGTTTTACCAGTGGATACACCAATAATATATATATATATATATATATATATATATATATATGGCTATTTTATTATAATCCTTCCAAAGTTGAGCATCATAGAAGATATAACCATCTTAAGTCATATCTGCCAATTGCATGGCTCTATAGTGAAATCCTGGAAGTGTTTTAATGTGCATTTTTCTTATTATTGGCAATTGAGAGGATTTTATAGGATGGTTGATTTGTTTTTTTTTTATTTTAAAAATTTTTTGCTTATATCCTTTGAATCTTATTTTATTTTCAGTTCTAAATTCTTTCTTTCCCACCCTCCACTTACCCACTGAGAAAGAAAACCAAAACCCAGTATAAATATCCATTTCACATGTTTAAAAAGCATATGCTTTAATCTGCTCTCTGATTTCATCGCCTTTCTATCTCTATAGAGGTAGATAGTATATTTCATCATATTGCTCCTGTTCTCTGAATAGTTTTCTCTTAGGCCAGGAGTTCCTAATCTTGGATCACTAAACTTGATTTAATATTTTGATAACTGTATTTCAATATAATTATTATCCTTTGCAATTCTTTGTATTTTATTTCATGCATTTAAAAACATTATTCTAAGGAAGAATCCACAGACTTCACCAGAGTGCCAAAAGGGTATAGGACACACACAAAAAACGTTAAGAATGTTTATTTTAGAGAATGGCTTATTGTCCTTAATAACACATTGCCAAATTGTTATCAGTAAGACATGTTCTTAGAGTTATTTTTCTTCCTATAGCAACTGCACATTGCATTGTCACCCTCCTGTGACCGAGGTCAGACATTTATAATCTTGGCTGATTGTTGTTAGGATACCATTTTGTGGCAATAAAGCAAAATAAAGCTAAATAGAGGATGCCAAGTTCAAATCTTGAGCTTGAACTCATTAATATCATGCCAAAGATAACAGAGCCAATTAATTTGACAGTTATATTTGTTGACATTACTGAAACAAAATTCATTTTCTGGGTTAGTGAAAAGAAAAGGAACCAACCATATTCTTCTCTACTTGTATCCAATTATAAAATTCTGCAAGAACCCACCTTCTCCTGGAAAAGACACATAAACATAAAGTGATTTTATGGGCTTTCTTTCCAAAAACAATAATGTAGAAAATGTCTTCCATTCACATCCTCACAGTAACTTTTTTTTTGCAGCTTGTGCATTAACTTGAGAGGATATACAACAGCCATAATAGCTGTAATATTCTGTTTCTATACAATCAATTCCATATAATACTCTTTTATTGATTAAAAAAGAAAATTATACCTTCAACAAGACTACAGCTGATCATTGCCCCCAGAAAGAAAGGTGTAATTTGTTTGTAAATTACTGTGGTGCTAGTTGCAAATTGCATTAATTAGTCTACCTTCCACACACATCATTTTGCTATTCCCAAAGGCATCAAGCAAAATTTGTTGCATTTTCTGTGGAACTTGTTACTTGATGATGTATTGTTATACTTATGGAAAGTGGCAGTAATATTCTTGACAGTTCTCTTAAGAGTTGCAAGGAGAATTAATAGATCTGTCAATTGCATTTGGATTTATTTGTCTTGAGGGGGTGCAATGAGGTGGAGGCAGTGGGGACTCTGATATACTTACCACAAGCTCTAGTCTTTAAGGGGCATAGCAGCTAGGCAATGCAGCGGATAGAACACTGGGCTGGGAATCAAGAAAACTCATCTTCCTGAATTCAAGTCTGGATTCAGACACTAGCTGTGTGACCCCTATGCAAGTCATTTAATCCATTTTGTCTCAGTTCCTCATCTGTAAAATGACCTGGAGAAGAAAATGGCAAATAATGCCAGTATATTTGCCAAGAAAATCCCAAATGGGGTCATAGTCACACATGATGAGCAATACAACTATTTCAAGATTAGAGATTTCTAATATTCATACTTGTTGGTTTTCTTGTTATTGTGGCATACAGATTGTTTTTAGCACTCTCATTTCCCCTGGCTCCCAGCCTTATTCAGGTTTCATCTCCCCTTCTTCTACCAGGCATAGTTGCCATTTTTTCTTCAACAGTTAGCTTGGTTTGAAATTTTCCCACTCTTCCACTGAGAAAGAATACTGAGTCCAGGCTCTATTACTTACTATTAGCATGAAGCTATAGAAGTCATTTTAATATCTTAAATGGTAATAATGGCTTAAATATATGGTATTTTAACTTGAACAAATGACCTTTTGGAGAAAGGGCTCTTAACCTGAGGTCTGTGGTGATACATGTATAGATTTCAGGGAGTCTGTGAATGTGGATAGGGAAACATTTACATTGTTATTTTCAATAATCTTCTACTTATTTTTAGCATTTTCTTTAACAATTTGTAAACAGTTAAATGCTGAAGAGTACCCTGATTGCCAAAGGGGTTTGTTAAATGAAAAATTTAAGAACCTATGACATGGAGCAATAGTATGTTTTTTATCTCCCAAAGAAATAAATCATTAATAGTGAAATTCTAAGTATTTTGAAGCAGGCTATCCATGTAGGGCATTAGCTGATCTTGAAGGAAAGACCTTAGAACCCTTAAACAAGTATGATATAAAAGCCCTGTTATCAAAGTATAATACTTATAAAATAAAAGAATACTTTTCCTAACTCCCATTTGCACCAATATATTGGATGTTCAGAGAAAGCTTAGCTACAGTTCCCTTTTGGGGTTATAGGAGTCCCTCTATGGATCAGTGGGTTTGTTCTCTAGTGTTATCATCTCAAGTCTCCTTTGCAGTGAACCTCTCTCTCTACATCAATTTCCAGTGCCAATGAACATTTCCTTAATATCCTTAATATCATTGATTAGAACTGCAATATGTAATAAATTAAGGTAAGTTAGTTTTAATAAAGAAATTTAGGGTAAATTAAGAAACTATAGAAAGAACATAAGTGAAATCATATTCCACAAACTGGAAGACAAACTTTCCTCTAAACCACCTAAATTTATGTGGAGAATGACTCAACTGAAAATGAATGCCACAAAGCATTTGACCCAATAAGTTCATTTCCACATGTGGTATAGACAATCCTAAAGTCACTCTAGAAAACATCATCTTAGAGGACAGCTCTTATTCACTGCTGAGTGTGACAAGGAAATCACTTTAAAAGACTGATATATATATATATATATTAATTTAATTTTTACTAATTTAATAATATTAATTTAAGGTTGCCAAGGAATTCAGCTATGTAATTCCTAAATGAAAACTCAAGTCAGCAGTTAATCTTTTATGAAGTTTAATTACAATAGGAGGAAGAAAGGAATTAGAGATAGAGAGAGAGAAAAAGGGAGAGAAGGGAATAGGGCTTAAATACCCCTTCTGTTTAGGCTGGGCCAAAAGGCCCAAGCCCTTAGATAGCTGGGGCAAAGAAAAGAGATCAGTCCCTATTACTCACGTGACCAAAATGGAGAAACAGTCTCAGAGGCCCCCACCTTCAGCTTCCTTCAGAGCAAGCTTCTCAGAGCCACACCAACACCACCGACCAACTTCTCAACCACCACCCCGAGTCTTCAGACTCCCCTATCTTTAAGGAAAACCATCCAAGTTGCCTCCCCTCAGTCCTCACATCTACCAATCCCTGTCCATCAATTTCCCTGTGCCAATGGAGGCTCTAGCTTAAACCCAGGACCGCCCAGAAGTCTCTGGCTTTTGCACATGTCTGTTGAAGGTCATATTTTCAAATAATTAAATCTTTGATCCTTTGCTACAGCCCTTTCTAAATCCTGTTAACCTGAGTAGGGTAGAGATTGGAATAATTAAATTTTGATCTAGGCTGCAGCCCTTACTCAATCCTGTTAGGACTGAATAGGGTGGAGATTGATTCCAAGTATCTCCATTGTATCAATTCTAAAATCAATCATGACTCAAAGAAATTCCTGTTCTATGCTTAAGCATAGGTCAAAGTCCTTTCCATTGTTCAGCAAAAGGTTTCTGTCCTAAAGTAATCTGAAGAAGGGAGGAGAAGGAACCTCCCATGCCAATGGGGTTCACATTCCAATAGTCAAGACCCACTATCAATAGGAAATTTTTCAAGTATGAAATTTCCCAATGGTGAAATTTCCAACATTTATAAGTCTAAGAAATTTTGAGGTTTACATGAGCTAGATTCTAAAGGTCACAAGTTATTGGGTTCAACTAATAGAAAACTTGGATGGATTCTACTTCCTGGGTCACTAATGGCTGGCACTTTCAAAGTTTACAAGGTTTCAAGTAGCTGTCTACATTCCTTCAACTAAGAAGCAGAAAGAATGAATACAAAGATGCAAAGAAGCAGGCACTCTATTCACAGCTACATATAGATCAGGTGGAGAGACCTTGGAACTGGCACTGGCAACAAGACACTGCTGTCACCACCATTATTTCTCTCTCCTTGCCAGGAGGCTTACAACACGATAGCATTCATTCCCTTACTAGCCAGAAAGAGAGATTGATTTGACCTGTTAATGTCTTTTGTTTGAATTGTTTTAGATCAGGAGCCAATCAAAATGATATTTTTTATTCACCAAACAGTAAATCGATAAGAAATAATCAGAAAATATCTTTGCACATTGGGTTATGAAAACCTGGGACCCTCATCACACACTTCCACAAGTAAGCTCACTGAAATTCTGCATTTGTGAATACTTCCAATGCTGAGTTTTCACTGATTAGCCCTCCCAGAATAATTGTGATATGGGGGAAAGGAATGAGCCAATGAAGTCTTCGTCCTTTACACATTTGAACATATTCCCCACCTCATCTTATACTAAGAGCATGAAGTAAATATTCTCTGCCTGCTTCTAATCTAACCATGTGGAAACTTTAGTGAGCCCACTTTTAGTCATTACTGGTTCCCATACTGGTACTCTGTCACAATTAAAAAAAAAAGCCCTCTAATTGGCTACAGATCTTAAAAGACTGACTCAGGAATTTATGAAAAGGAAGTGAATGGCATAGCAAAGGGGCAACCCACCTAACTATCAGCCTTTTCCTTTGAATGCTTCAAGTAAGGAAGACTAATATGAACTTATGGATGGAGGCAGGGCAGCTGACTTCATTCCCTTCTTGGAGTCATTTGTTCATGATCTCAAGGCGTTTTTGTTTCTTTTGTGCTGATTCTTCTCTGATCTTAGATAATCAGATCACAGTGCCCAGGGAACCCGATGAGTTTGGAATACTCAGAGGTCTCATCATAATCACCAGATGTACCATTGGTCACCAAAGTGAGTAGAAATAGATGAAGTTACTAAGCAGCAACCATGAGTACCTTTGAATTTAATTTGGGGTCATCATGAGATTTGAAAAAATTATAGGACAATCAAACACAACAGCATCAAAGTCTGCTAAAGAACCAATTCAGTATCTATGCCATAGTGTTTTATTCTTCTCAGATATCCAAGCAGAAGAGGAGACAGAGTATCAGCAATAAAATGGAGGTATAGGCAAAAAGTGGATGACTTTCCCAGGAAATAGCTGACAGAACTTCATAAGGCTTCCATAAAGGGGCAAAAAGATTTCCAGAACTAGGAGACAGACGTTACATCTTGATCACGTATGTTCTCTACAAATATAAATTACCAGGGTACTTTCCATTTTAACCAACTCTCTGGGACCTTATTTTGTGTAAGAAAGAATAATTTAGTCAGGAATGCTTTATCCCACCTATTCTTTTCATAACTTCTCAGTATATCCCTTTCAAAAAACTGAATGGTTTTCAAAAGGCTGACTGGTAATATAAAGCACACTGGTGGGGACTCAGGAACTAAAGTGTTAGAAGTCCATCTCCCAGAGTTTCCCCCACCCAAAACTCTAAGGGTAATGGCAACTATACTTTTGGATGTCCCCAACCTATGAGTTTGGAAGTGCTCAGTTAGGAGAGTGGTCCCAAAGGGGATACTTCACAAGCATCCATAAATTTTTCCCTGCCAACAACAAAAAGATGACTAATTTTCCACAAAAATCCCTTTGGAGGAATGAAGTTTCATTATATTGAGAAAATAGTCTGTTCAGCAGCATGCTATTAAATGTTGTAATGATAAACCTGACCTAAAATTATCTTTTAAAAATGAACAAAGAATATTGAGTCAAATAACATACTTGGTTTTTTAAAAAATCCTGTGAACCAATTCAAGGAGTGATCATTCTTTGTCCAAGTGAATTAGTTCTATTCTTATGGCATATTATTTTGAATCAAAGTCTAAGAGCTAAAATGGATATCAGATTTCTTCATCTAGTCTAATCTCTTCATGATTCAAGCCCAGAGAAGTAGATTGATTTGGCTACAGTCATGTAGTTATATAATGGGAGGGCTGTAACTTGTATATTCCTTCTAGTACTCCAGGATTTATTCTGTAGTTTTGTCATAGCTATGTTTTAGCACAAATGAGGACTGTGACATTTTTTTTTCTGACTCTAAAATGGCTCATCTCACTTTGGTTAGGTGGCTAAGAAACTGTGTAGTCTACAAAAGGGCTTCAGAGAGTCTGGGGCCACCTCCTTTCTTTAGTAACTGTTAGGTATTGAAATATAAGTTTAATCTGTCCAAACCATATTGTCTCAGCCTGAAACTTCCCTCAATGCTTGAGACTTTTTGCCCTTGAATATCTGACCACTCTTTTAGAATTCTCAACATGTAAAATCCCTCTATTAGCCTTAACTATTTTTACCAATGGTGAGTCCCTTATGGATTCTCCACTTTGTGAAATGGTTCAGGTTGACTAGCCTTTTTGTTCTCTTCCTGGTCCTATTCCTAGCTTTCCAGATTTAAAAATCAGGCATTCCATCCATTTTGATATCTCTTTTGTATATTTTCCTCTCCTCTGTTAGAGTATAAGCTCCTGGAGAGCAGGGGCTGCCTTCTGCTTGTTTTTATATCCTCAGAGCTGAAAAAAGGGCCTGAAACACAATTAAAATAATTTTCCCTTCCTTCCTTAATAAACTTTCTGGATAATATTATTTCATGACTAGATCTTAGAACACCTGTCATAGAAGAGCTAGAATTACTTCAATTATCCTCAATATTTATTAGTGCATGGAAATTACGGTATAAATGGTATTGCAGTAGTTGGGTTAAGTCCTTACTTTTATGGCTAGTAAAATGTTAAAAACAACAAAAACCCTTAATTTTAAATTTTTTTCTCATCCTTCTTTTGCCTGGCGTTTAAATATCCACAATGTTTTAAAAGCTAAGATCAATTAATTAGAAGAATTTAGGTATATAGGTAGCTCCACAATTCTATAGATATAAATATGCTTTTCCCATAAATCCCAGGTAAGTGATATACTCACCTTGAGAAAACATCATAACACTTGGAATGCCCAACTCTTGTTTCTTGTTCTCATTTTATGGCAAAGCTACATTGATTCTCAAGTATACATCAATTAAGCAATGCACAAATTTACTATGTGCCTATTATGAACCAGATATTGTGCTAGACACTAGAAAAAAAGTACATAGCATGAAACAATCCCTACTGGATAGGAGCTTACATTCTAATGTAGACCATAAATAATGTCCTTAATCCTTTTCTTTATGTGTAATTCATCACTGAAAATATGTCACAGTTTGCTTAAACCTAAAATTTCCTTTTCATTGCATTTGGTCTCATATGGACTTTCATATAAGTATTAGGAATTTTAAGCTGCTTTGCTAAAGCACTGTATGTAATTTAGTTCTGAGTTCATAGTTGTTCATTATTAACAACTGAATATTTATCACTGGAGGAATATTAGTGTGAAAAAGGGGGCTTTATGGCAATGTGCTGCTTTGGATCCCTGAAAACTATGTGGAGTTTTGGTTTTTTCAAATATATTTCAGTGCAATTTTTCCCTACTATTCAGTTTCAGGGCCAATTCATTACCTATATGTGGTCTCTGTTAAGGAAAATCATTCAAATTGATGAATGTGGATAGACTAAATTGACAAATGTCAAATCAGTCTGCATGTCACAAGGCTTTCCTTCCTTTTGTTTATCAAAAATGAATAATGAGACTGATACCTTTTGTGTAATTGTGTATTTCCCTAGGGAACTTCTTGGGTTTTAAGAAAAATATAAGAAGATGTTCACCTAGAGTTGCCCTCAAAAAAATTTAGGCCTCAGTGGTCCTTATTTTGGGGCTTCTGTTTCTTTGCATAATGCAGTTTACAATTCTTTATTACAAAGCTTCCTCCCTCTTTGTTGTTCTTCAAATGTTCTGTGTGCATCCCCTCTTGGGTTTGGATCCTTTGTCTATCCCCCACCCAACCTATTAACATTAGATCCCATGGATTTCTGGTTTTGACCTTTTAACTTTTTTCCTACTACTCTATTGATTCATAAAATGGAACAATGTGCTTGTGCAACAGCCAACCCATTCTCTAGGAGTCATCCAGGGGTATCATGTCCCCTAGTAATACCTTCACAACTCTGTTGGTACAAGACTGACATTCTATATGTCTCATCCATTACATTTCTACAAAAGCAGAGGTGCAGAATACAAATATTGCTATAGCGTTTTACTTCAGTTTCCAAATGGACCCTTATATCTTATTACATGCAAATCAAATTCAAGCATTCAGAGGTAGTGGGGCTATGAAAAACCCTTAAAATCAATGTGACAAGTAGGATGATACAAATAAAGATAGCAAGAGGGTAGACAGGCACTGTATTCAAAACATGTTTCTTCTTTTTTGATACTATTTAGAGGGGAGACAAAACTGAAACATATTAACATCAACAAAAACAATAGAGTCTAAGGGGCACCACATTCTGCCCCATGTGGAGGGGCAGTAGCACGCTGAGTATAACTAGGAACATCATGTTTAAATTCATTTATATGCTGTGGTGTGAAAGACCTATGTTGTTTTAATGTTAACATATCCCTATTTTGTATGACTATGGGCACTTCCCTTAAGGAGAAAAGACCTTAATAGGAATGGGTCAGTAGGTGTGGTTTCCTAGGAATTATCTATGTGGATACCCAGGTAGGAGATGTAGGAATCTATTTGGTAGGAGATGGAGGGTTCCTTGGGGCTGCATTTGGTCATGGGGTAGGAAAAGAGACAGGGAAGGACAGGGTATCAGGAGAAGGAGTAAGGGAGGGAAGTTTAGCCAGGAGTTGCTCAATATGAAAGAAGTGGTTTTCCAACTGAGACATAGGAGAGAGGTCTTTCATCTCTATTTCAAGAGAAATAGGATTTTCTTTTCTTGGTAGTTTGCAAACAGGTTTTGAAAAATCAAATATATTTTGGATAAAATCTTCCTTTTCCATTGGACCATTTAAGGAATGCTTATAATTGTCCAATTGAATTTGAATGCTTGCATTTTGGCTCACATTTTCTGTATTATAATTTTTTGTGCCTTAAGATTTAGGAATTGGTAAAGAAAATTTCCTAACATAAGGAAAAGGAGGCATTCCAAAAACTTAAATGTTCCCAATTGAGCAAAAACCAGAAGTCTTTCTTGCAGAGTAGTGTTCATTATGAGCAGTTCCACAAAAGTCAAAACTTAGTATTCAATGCTGGTCTCTAGTGGCAAGGGTGAGGAGGTTTAAGCCAACACTACTGGGTTGGTTTTAGTGGGTGAGACACACCTTAGCTGGAGTGGGAAGAGAGTTTAGCTAAGAGGGAGTATAAGAATCAACCTGGGGTTAGGAGCTAATGAGTTGCCCAGTAAGGGGAAAAGGATACCCCTCCTCTGGGCTGAGGTTGGGGACAGGGAGTTTAAAGATTACCAGTAGCAGCAACAGCAAGCAGCAGTTACAGCAGAAGGAGTTAGCAGGAATAGCTTCAGCAAGGGAAACACACACACACACACACACACACACACACACACACACACACACTCCTGGTAGGCAAGTGTAGGCAATGAGTCTTGGAAAACTCTGAAGGGAGAAGGGAGAAAGGAGAAGGGAGAGGGGAAAGGGAAAAAGGAAGTCCACAGCAGAAGAAGAAACATGGGTTTCTCTTACTTGCTTTAAAATTCTGTGTCCCTTCATGGTCATCAATTAATTGTGATATTAAAATGAATACTCAAAGTATTTATTATATAGGATTTAATAATCATATTAAAGTGAGTAAGAAAGGGGTTCATTCAGGCAAGTGAGCAGAGCACAGAGCCAGAGAGACCCACTGAATTTACAGCTACTGAATTTACCAAAAAACCCAAGCTCCAAAAGAGCCTTGCAGCATGGGTCTCAGCCAAATTTATCTTCCAAGCCTCTTTATGTAAAATAAAGATGTGACTTAAAAGGATGCTGGGTAAATGTAGTTCAGATGTACCAAATTTCTATTTGCATAGTTGATAATGCTCATCACTCATTAGTCCTTGGCATGCATAGTCAGATAAAAAAATGTTCCAAATAGCTATTGATAAAAGAAATTCAAATTAAAACAACCCTGAGAACCCAACTCAGAACCTATCAGATTGGCTAATATGATCAGAAAAGGAAAATAATAAATTGGTGTGAATGTGTGAAATGTGTGGAATGTGTGAAAATTGGGTTACTAATACACTATTGGTGGACCTGTGAACTGATATAATCATTCTGGAGAGCAATTAGGAGTCACGCCCAAAGGGCCATAAAACTATACATACTCTTTGACCCTGCAATACCAGTCCTGGATCTGAATCTGAAAGAAACTAGAAACAGGAGGAAATTATTTGCTTGCACAAAAATATTTTAGCAGTTGTCTTTCTTATGGCAAAGAACTGGAAATTGAGGGGGTGTCCACCAATTGGGGAACTGATAAAAAGTTGCACTATATGATTATAATGGAATATTATTTTGTCATAAGAAATGAGGAATAGGGTGAATTCAGAAAAAACTGGAAAAACTTATGTGAACTGATAAAAAGTTAAGTGAACAGAACTAGATGAAGAGTATATACTATGACAAAATATTATACAATAATCAACTGTGAAAGACTAAACTATTATCAGCAAAACAAGGTCCCAAAATAATCATAAGGGATTCATGATTAAAAAAAAAATCTTATCCAAAATCAAAGAAGGAACTATTGGAAATTGATTTCAGATAAAAGCATGCCATCTTTTGCTTTTCTCCTTAATGAGTTTTTTTTTTATTGTATATGTGACATGTATCTTCTGTCAAGGCATGGAGAACATGGAAATTGATTTTGCATAAAAGCACTAGTATCACCTATAATAGACCATTTACTGCCTGGGAGATGTGAGAGGGAGGGAGGGAGAGAAAGAGTCTGAATCACAAAATGTTAGAAAACAATTCTAAAAAATTGTTTCTGCAGGAAATTGGAAAAATAATAAGAGAAAAGAAAAAGAAAACAAAATATTTGGTAGAATCTACCTTTTCTGTACCCTAAAGAGGCAGTAGATAGAAAATATTTTCCTGAGAAAAGTCTGAGTTTTTTAGGCCTTTGAGGTTCTTCTTTTGTGGCTTCTTTTTTTTTTTTGACATGTTCATCTTTGTTATAAAGATTATGATATTGACTCATTAAGCTATAATTTTTCATATTGCCAAAATTTTCAAGATATTTCAATGGTTTGTGAAAAGTAATGTCATGATAGTTTAAAACAGGGATTTCACATAATATCAAAGATGAATATTTTAATTAGAGGTTGATTTTGGCCCTTCATCCCTATATTTAACCATTTCCCCAGGATGATATCTTTAATAAATAGTTGTAAAGGTTAAAATTATGGTTGAGACTGATTGCAATAATTATTTTTGTCACCAAGGAAATGAAATACCCAAGTCATCTGGAAATTTTATTGTGATTTAATTGATACTGGAGGAGATTAAGGAGAAGGAAGAAGGAAAGGAGTAGGTTTTCTCCCCTTCCCCAACTACCCCCTCACCCCCCCCCCCCCGCCTGGCTAGCACCAGGCAGGAAGATTAGAAGATAAGGTTTTGGAGTGTGAAGGAAGAAAAAGTTAGCCTGAACTCAAAAAAGAAAGGGCTAAGCCAAGATGCCCAAACCTGAAACAGCTCCAGGGCAAACTCACCACCAAACCCAGACAAAATAGCTGCCACCACTCCAAGATGTTGGAATGCCTAGCACACTGCCAGCCAGAGTTGCCTCTCCAGGAAAAAAGGAAGAGAGAGGAAGTGACATGCCTTATATAGACAGTTTTATGTCACTTTCCTAGGTCTCATCTGTATCAATAATGGTTTAGCTTGACTTAGGACAGTCCAGGAGTCTGTTCACTTTTTCTGCACATGTCTGTTGAAGGCCATTTCCTCAGATAATTAAATCTTGAGTTTGGTGTAGACCTTCCTAAGCTTGTTAAACTAAAGAGGGTGGAGAAATTCAGGGTTCCCAAGACCTGATTCTTTTAGTCCAAGTATCTCTATTGCTATTGATCAGGAAGTAGCTAAATCAGATCTTCTAAAGTACAGTCTGATTAGGGTGGAGTAGTTTTAAAATCCACATAGTGAAACATAAATTGCTTGAGGACATAAATTTGGTTCTTAGTTTTTGTCACGTCATATCAGTTTATGTATTCGTAGGTCTTAAGGAATGAAACCAAGAAAATTATTATGGAGAATAGATTCTGTGTTTAGAGTGAAAGTACTGATAATTATGGTGGAAAGCACATCAGCTCTGCAGTCAAGAGACTTGAGTTTAAATTCTGCCTTTTACATTTACTATTTATGTGAGCTAGGGGTAAGTTTTCAGTGTCCTTAATTATAAAATGAAAAGGTTGCACTAGATAGCTTCTGAGATACCTTCTAACTCTAGATCTATAATCTTTTGAAATTCTGTATTCATATCTATTTGTATTTCTGAAAAATTTGAAAAAGTAATTGGCTATAAACACTGAGTTTCATTTTCAGTATGTTCTACAGACCTATTGTGAATGATGCTTATCGACTTCAAATATCACACAATTTTTTACAACCTCAAATATGGCATTATAAAGAGTTTTGATTACAGATGTTTATTCACCTACGAATTATGAAAAAAACAAATTGGGAAAAGCCCTAAATATAAACCAATAGCAGAATTTTAGCGAGAATAAATATCTTCTATCTGCACCCTACGTAATTATAACTTAATGGTTCACATGAAAGTAGAGGTGATATGGAATGGAAAATCTACCATTCTCTCTTGAACCATCAAGATTTCATAGTTATATATTTAAAGAAAGGCCACCTTTTTGTAATATACATTGCAATTGATATTCAATTCTGGTCTGACTTTCACATTTAGTGAATCTCTCAGTTTCTGCTATATTTCAGAATGAAACATAGAAAATTAATATGGCTTTTTTTCTCTAGATCCATCCCTTGTCTCCAGAATATGATATTCTTCCTTCTACTGTGACATTTTTGCTTGATAATCTTCATTATTGATTTTGAGCTTGAAGAGAACTTAGAGGCTATCTACTCCAACTCCATTATTTTGCAAATAAAGAAGCCAAGGCCTGGAGAATTTAATAATAACATTAATAGATAACCTTTATGTAGCAATTAAGGTCTGAAAAACATTTTACATATTCTAATAGAGGAACTGAGAGGGAAACAGGGGGGAATGGAAGGAGAGAGAGGGAAATGGGGAGAGAGGGTGAAGAGATTCTTCTTCCCCTCTCTTTTCTGGGAGAGAGGTAGCCAAATCTAATCCCTTCCTTGACAGAAGGAATATGTCTCCTCAGAGAATAGTTCTGGGAGATGGAGGACACCCACTACCACTTCCCTTCAGAAACCTGGGGTCACCCCACTATCAAGGAGAGATGTTGTTCCTTGGGTTAGGTAGTTTAGATCCCTGGAATCCTGAGCTAACCTTCCTTTTTGGGGGAGAGATGTGATTCTCCCCAAATCTTCTCTTCCCTATCTTAGTGTCAGAAGCCAACCAGACCGAATTCTAAAGTAGTAAACAATTTATTTCGGTTCACACAGGTGAGGAGAGATAAGGAAGTCAGGCAAGGGAAATAAGGAGTAGGAAACCCTAATACTGGTCCCCTCTGACAGACTGCCCCCCAGCAAGTTCTTGAGGTTCAAGGCTGAGTGTCTTGAACCCTCCTCCGGCCAGATTCTGGTTGATACCTATTCTTCAGCTAACTAGCTTTTAATTCAGGAGTCCAGGAACAGGTCAGGGAGAGAGAGAAATCTCAGGTAAAGATCTGGATGGCTCTGGCCAGAGTGAATCCAAATCCAAAACCCTCTTGAGAATTCCCGTAGCTGTTCTTGAAGAGTCTTAGTGGAGATGTTTTTGGGTCCCAGAAGGAATATCAGGTCCCATATGGATGGGTTCTTTCTTAGCTTCCAGGAAAACCTCCTTTCCTCCTCCACCTCCCAGGCTGGAAGACCATTGACAGTAATATGTAAATTTAGGGTGAGGCTCTCAGTAGCTTGTTTTTTCTCTATTTATGTCAACTTCACTTTGTGTCTGTATATCTTGTATATGGTCTGGGGTGTTTTCTGAGCTTGTATCTTTTGGACTAGTGGAGGCAATTTGGCCTTTAACATGTGAGGCATGATACCAGGGGTCCTTCCCTATAATTTTGATCAGGGTAGGTGTTGTGAATGCAACTTAGAATGGTCCATTCCATTTTGGATCTGTTACTGTGCTTTTTGTAAAGTCTTTCATATACACCATTTCTCTGAATTTTATACTATATAATACAAAGTCTAGTGGTACCCTTTGGACCATTAAGCTAGATTGTTTAGATCTTTCAGCCTGTCTTGTATGTTTGTTAAATAAGTGTGTAGTTGGTATTCCCCTCCCAGCATGGAAATGTAAGATGGCTTTGCAGTTCTTCCATGCCAAAGTGGCTGTCCATACAGTAATTCATAGGGAGATATGTGTAAATCTCCCCCAGGCTTTGTCCTTAGGTGGAATAGTACAAATGAGAGAACTTCTGTCCACTTGAGGTGTGTTTGTGCACATAGTTTTTCCACTGCAGTCTTAAGTTCTCTGTTCATTCGTTCCACCTGCCCTGATTTTCTTGGATGATAAATTGCATGGAGATTTCCCTTAATTCCCAGATTCTGATAGACTTCTTAACAGGATTTTAGGTGTAAAATGAGTTCCCCTATCAGGATATATGTTGTCTGGAATGTCATATCTGGGGACAATTTCTTTTAAGAGGATTTTAACTGCAAAGGCTGTGTTATTTTTCTTGGCTGAGTACATTTCTGGCCACCAGGTTAGTCTGTCCAAGATGACTAATGCATACTTATATCCTCTATCACTAGGAATGTTGATGTAATCGATTTCCAAGCATTCAAAGGGTGTAAAAGCTAAAGGTCTACCGTCTAATATCTTGCTTTTAAAGTTCCCTTGATTGTATGGCTTGCAAAGAGTACATCCCTGGCATACTCTTATTGCATATGTAGATATCCCTGGTGCAACCCAAAATCTTTTTAATTCGTCTAACAGGGTGAGAGTGCCATAATGTTCTTTGGAATATATGACATTGCAGAGATGGTAATACAATGTCCTGGGCAAAATGGGTTTACCTCCTTTCACTATCCAGATCCCACACACTAGTTTTGCTCTTAATTGCTCTTTCCATGACTGAACCTCTCCTTTGTTGTAAGTTTGTGTGATATCTTACTTTTCCACCAGGGAGAAGTTCAGAAAATGTATGGGACCAAATCTAGCTGCAAATTTAGCTGTTATGCCAGCACTGTTATTCCCATGGGATATCTTGTCTTTGCCAAAGGAATAAGCCTTGCAGTGGATTATGGCTACTTCTTTTGGCAACAGAACTGCATCTAAGAGTTGCAATATGAATTTACCATTAGTTATGTGTTTCCCTGAACATGTTATGAACCCTCTATTCTTCCATATATCTCCCATCCCATGCAGAACTGAAAATGCATACTATGAGTCACAGTAAACATTAATTCTTTCATCTTTCCCTAAGATGAGAACCATGGTAAGAGCTTTTAGTTCTGTTCCCTGAGTGCTGACATGGCTAGGCAGAGAAGCATGCCAGAGTGTGTCAGTTTGGGTAACTACAAAACAGAAGCTCCAGTGAATCTTGTACTTTGTGTAAGTATGAAGAGCCAACAGAAAACATCTCCAGTTCAGGATTTATGAGTGTAGTATCTTTTAAATCCTGCCTGGATTTCATGCAATGGCTCTCCTGTTAGGAGTAACCCTGAGATAAGAGTGACCAAATTTAATGGTGCACATTGGTATAGGGACAGGTTTTCATTGCCTATATTATATTATATTATATCTTACATTACAATATGATAACATCTTTTGAAACTCAGAACAATCCCATAAAGAAGGTGCTATTATTGACCTTATTTTACAGATAAAAAAAGTGATGCTAAGACAATCCAAGCAATTTGCCTTGAATCACAGCTACTAAGAATCAGAGGCAAAGTTGAACTCGATTTATAACATTTCCAAGGTCAGGACTCTATGTTCTGTGCCACCTTGCTACAGGTCAAATGACTTGCCCCAAATCACAAAGGTTGTAAGTGTCAGAATCAAGATCTGAACCCAGATCTTATCTCCAAATTTCCACTGTCCCATGCTCTCCCTGATCTTTTTGTCACATTGTTATTTCCCCTGAAACACATATTTGTTGCATGTTGGATAATATATTAGAAAAGATACTATTGTATCTTTACCAAGAAAATCCAAAATTGGGTCACAAAGAGTAAAACGTGACTAAAATGACAACAACCACAAAGGAAATAGATCCTGTAGTAGTGTCAAAACAAGACAACATAGGATCGTAAATATAGAGCCGGAAAGGACTTTTGAAATGATCTAGTCCAAAGTCTAAACATTTTTTACTTATGATGAAACTGAGACTAAATGAAGTTAAGTGACTTGCACAAAGTCATGCAAACAAGGAACTGCAGAGCCAGACTTCAGATTCAAAAAGTGCTACCTTCCATTTCTTGGAGGACTTTGTCCCTGTCCTTTAGAGCTCCCAGTCTTATTAGGGAGGATAAAATATACTAACAAATAAATGATTAAAGAAGATGAACAAGGTCTGTAGTTAAGTGATAGAAGTGATGCAGATAGTGATTACAATAAGAGATTAGAAATTCATTCACACAGTATTGTCAAAGAAGTAGAGCAAGAAGTGACCCAATTAGTCTAAAACACATTATATATTCATGCTATGCCACTGCACCCCAAACTCTGCCACAAATAAACAGGTACTCCCACTCCCACATTGGAGATCCTTACTTCTGACTGCTGAAAGTTCAAATTATCTATTTTCCCCCTAAACCACCACACTATATGCTGGTGATCTTCCTGATATGTTAGCACAAATATATCCCCCTTTCCCATATGCACACACAAATGCACACTTGTTGTTCAGTCATTCAGGCAAGTCCAACTCTTCATAATCCTGTGGGCCATTCTGTCCATAGGGTTTTTTGGTGGTTTACCATTTCCTTTTTTTTCTATTAATAGAATTTATTTCCAAATATCTCAGTCCTTCCTTCCCCTCTCCACATCATATAAGGCATCATCCAACAAGAAAATATATTTATATAGATTAAATTTTTCATGTTTTAATTTTTTAGTTTATTCTCTAGAAATAAGCATTAACAATTTATTCTTCAAGTATTAACTCTACTCATTTCACATATAATCTCACCTAGTTCTTTACAAGATTTTTAATTAGCTGCTCATAATTTCTCATGATGCAATAGTATTCCATCACAATCATATACTACAATTTGTTTAGCCATTCCCCAATTGATGGACATCCCTTCATTTTCAGTTCATTACCACCATTAAGAAAGCTGCTACAACTATTTTGGAACACATACGTTCTTTTCCTTTTTCTCTGATATTCTTGGAAAACAGACTCAGCAATGATATTGCGGATCTAAAGGTATACACAGTTTTATAACTCTTTGGGCGTAATTCCAAATTATACTCCCAAATCACTGGATCAGTTTACAGTTCCATTAACAACTATTTCCTTCTCTAGTAGATGAAGGAAAACAGAGGTCAAGTGACTTGCCCAGGGCCACTCATACAACTAGTAAGTGTCTGAAGTAAGATTTGGACTCAGGTGTTCCTTACTCTAGTCCCAGTGCTCTATCCTTTTCCTGAGCCATTTCTTTCTCTAAAAGCAGTATTCAAATCAACCCTGTTAATTCTGAAAAAGATGCCCTGATCAATTTGTCCCATTTTCTGTGAATTCTAAAACCAAAATAAATGCCCCTAAATAAAAAGATTGAAAGGTGGTCAGAGAAAGAAGCAGATACACAGAGAGAAGAGGAGGAAAAAAGACGCAGATAGAGAAAGAAATAAAATCTCTCTCTCTCTCTCTCTCTCTCTCTCTCTCTCTCTCTCTCTCTCTCTCACACACACACACACACACACACACACACACATACATACACATAAAATCATGACACATAAAATCAGAATGACAGAGACAAAGACAGCGAGAGAGACAGAGAGACAGACAGAGAGAGAGAGAGAGAAAGAGAGAGAGAGAGAGAGAGAGAGAGAGTGAGAGAGAAAGAGAGAGAGAGAGAGAGCGAGAGGGAGGGAGAGGGGGAGAAAGAGAGGGGGGGGAGGAAGGGAGGGAGGGAGAAAGAGAGAGAGAGAGAGAGAGAGAGAGAGAGAGAGAGAGAGAGAGAGAGAGAGAGAGAGAGAGAGAGAGAGAGAGAACACAGAGAGGGACAGAGACAGAGAGACAGAGGACACCAGAAAAAGGGAAGAGGGTGGGAACCAGAGACAGAGACATGGAATCAGAAACGTGCTGACAGAGGCAAAAAGCCAGAGACAGAGACCAAGAGAAACAAAGCAAGAGATCAAGCACCAGTGTGAGTACCCTATGTTGTTGATAATATCCAGTCCCATTCCTCTACTCACACCAGTGAGGGTTGGGAGTAGAGTATTGTTCCCCAGGGAGATGACTACCTTGTGTAGGGATGGTTTGATGGCATCTCTCTTTACCAGCAGCCTCACCAGAACACTTTGACTGCTCTGGGTCCAGGATCCTGTGTTTCCTAGGAACTGGAGTCAGCATTCTAGTAGAATTGTTTTTGGCCCAGGTCCTGATTCCCAGTGGAGAAAGTAGGCAAACAAGAATTTTCATAGCTTCTGATTTATGGACTCTCAACTGCTCTATTATCAATATATTTAACAGAGGTCTTAGAATCCTGATTCTTGATTATGAACTCTCTGTAACTGTTCTCAGGAAGTTTAAAGGGTCTGGCACTGTACTAATATCTTGACTGCATATATAGCCATAATGAATAACTATTTGCCAGATTCAGCACATTGCTAGGAACTGGACAAAACAAGCTTAAAAAAAATAAAAGACAGAATGACTGCCTGGTCTCTGAGAAAGTAGTCATTGAAGAAGCACTGATAAACCAATGCTCAAATAAATGAGGGCATGAAAAAGTAGCGATTTTAATCTTTAAATATATGTGACACAGTATTAGAAGCCTAGTTCTTCAGGCTGCTAATATTCACTGCCATTTCTGTGACACTTGGAAATGTGAGAACAGGAAAAATATGGTGAGCTCATAACATCTAAGGGGAGTTTTTGAAACTTATTTATAAATGACTAAAAGAAGTAGCCAGAAAAATAAAATCAAAGAATGATAAAAAATAGTTTAAGCTGGGAGGGACTTTACAATCATGTAGTCCTACTCTATCTTAATACAAATGAGGAAGTTAGGGTTCCCAAATGAAGTGAATTGGCCAAGTTCATAAAGCAGGTAAGTAGCAAAAATGAAACTCCAGTCCTCGTTCCACTATTGAACTTACTTTTTCTAAGAGGCAGCTTCCTGATCTCGTTTACATAAGAAACTTAGTCACTTTTCCATTAGTGCTCCTTCTCATATTCCTAAATCCATATGTTGGGAAATAGAGACTCTTGGCAAAGACAGGCACATTTAAAAGATATCTTCCTCCTGAACTGTTCAGATTTGCATTTTGACCTGGAAGCCCATGAGCAATGTGGTCATCCATTTACACCATCTGGAGGGGATTAGTCTGCAGTTCTACTGGTCTCCTTGAAAACCCTCCCACAGACAGAAGGGGGACTGATGAAAAGGCAAGAAAAACTAACTTGATTTCCAGCAGAATGAAGTAAGAGCTAAAATTATGCTTAAATTATGTCAAATTGCTTTCCTTAATATAGGCTTTTGATCAGAAATGGGAAATAATGACAAGCCATCTCTTGGGGAAGGTGTCATTACATAACTCATAAACAAACAAACAAGAAGGAATGGAATAGAAGTTCTCTTGGCATCCTTCCACCTGAGTTATACTTTTCAGGTGTTGCCTTGTGACCCCAAATCATAAATGGCAGTTTATGGCTCTATAATGGATGAAAGCTAGCTTATACTTCAGGATATGCAAGCACAAGTAAGCCAGTTCTTTCCAGCTGGAACTAGGTTGTTGCCATGACAACATCCAAATGATAGACAGATTTGTGAATGTGCAGTGGTCTACTGGTGATAACAGAGCTTCCAGAATTTCTACTAAGTGTTTTCAGACCTGCTAGGATCCCCAAACTGTGATGAGACCGAATGCCATGTTTACAGAGCAACTGTTTAAATGCCTCCTTTTAAAATTCTTAAAATGAAAAAGTTGAACTATTTATAGCTTTCAATATCCATTAGCATTCATACCAAATTATTTCAGAAGTATTCCAATAGAAGGACCACATTCTTTATCCACAATTCCTATTTACTATAAAGTACGTTATACAGAAGTCCTAGAGAAAACTGTAGTGTCCTTCAGCTAATTGTAAGACATTTCCTAGGTTAATTTCCCCTAAGGCTTTGGAAAGGTTGATAAATGAATATGGTGGGCATTCTGTGGGAGATTTACAATTTTCTGTGGCTTCTTCTTGAGGTCTCTAGGAACAATTCTCTTAAGAATGCATTGCATCCATATGGCCTTTTCAATCTGGATGAATGAAGGAATGAATAATAACTATAATATCTGAGCAGTTTCTAGGAAATCAGGATTCTTTATTGTAACCAAGTTGTACTCCAAAATTCCCCTCACTCTAATCCCCTAAAAATTCCTTTGGTATCTAACATTAGAAAAAAATAGCACAAAATGCTGACATTTTGAAGGCAACTGGAGTCTCTGGTCTGTGATGAATGGGGAGCTGGCTGTACATGTCTGGAGTGATCAGTTCTAGCATATTTTAAATGAATTTGGGGAATCATAATTTTGCAATCTTATCTTGACTCATTAATGGATGGGCTTCACTACACTGTATAATTATAATGACTAAACTTGGTCCCTAGGAAGAGATGAAAAAGCCTATCTCTTAATCACCAAATCTAATGACTTTTTTCAAGCCTCATCTTTTATGACCTCTCTATGACATTTTACACTCCTAACCATCCTCTCCTGCATTCTCTCTCCTCTCTGAGTTTCTATACTACTGATTTCTTCTAGTTCTTCTACTACCTCTCTGAATGGTCTTTTGGTATCCACCATTGGAAAAAATGTATGAAATGCCGAAATTTTGAAGGCAACTGGAATCTCTGGTCTCCTCCATCTCAAACCCACTAATTGAAAGTTTTCCCTAAGAACCTGTGCTAGGTCTCTTGTGTATACTATCAGACACACTGATCATGCAAGGTCCTTTGGAATCAGTTGTCATCTCTCTGTGCACAATCTCAAGATCTCTAGTCTTTCTCCAGACCCCCAGTTCTACATCAAATATTTAAAAAAGTGAAATCAACAAATGTAACTTAAGCACTGCCTATGTTCAGGATATAAAGAAAATTAAAAATTTTTACTTTTTTTTTAAAAGCCTCTATTATCATGGAACTCACAGTCTAATGAATGAAAAAAAAACATGCAAATAATTATGTATAAAAATTTTTAGAAAAGCTAATTAAAAGATAATCTTAGAGAGGATTTAGAAAGGTTTCTATCTGAAGGCTGATTTTTAGCTTTGGCTTGAAAAAGGTAGCCAAAATATAGAGATGAGGAGGAAATTCGAGTCATGAGAGTGTCCTTTCTTTATAATTCAAATAATCTTTGAATTGGTCTCCCTGCTTCATGCCTTTCCCAATTCTAATCCATCATCCACTACATTGACAAAGTATCTCTCCTAAAACATGTCGGCATATGTCACTCTTCTCCCTTCACTCAATCAATAAATTCTAGTGTCTCCATAATATTTCTAGGATCAAATATAAGCTCCTCTGAAATTTTTGGAACTTTTCACAATGCCTCCTTTCTACCTTTCCAGTCTTCTTACTGTCTTCCACATATATTACCATCCAGCCATTTTGACTTATTTCTCCTACATTATACTCTATCTCCTAACTTTGAGTCTTAGCACTGACTCTCCCTTCTTATCTTTTCCTGTTCTCATTTCCAGCTTTCTTCAAGATTTAGCTGAAAAACCATTTTATGCAAAATATCTTTTTCTGCCTACTCTGGGATTTTGGCTTTCTACTCTAAGGTTAACATCTGCCTACTCTTGTATTTATCTGGTGTTTGCTTGAATGCACAAATATACATACATACATATACATGTATGTATATATGTGTGTGTGTGTGTGTGTGTGTGTTTGTGTATTCCCCTCATGGACCTGATTTTCTTTTTGTTTATTTGAATGCCAGCACATACTACAATTCCTGGCACATAGTAATTTCCTAATAAATGCTTGCTTTTTGCTTTATTGATATCTCCCTCCATTCTTTACAGACATGGATGACTTTGAGTTTGCAGTATTGCATATACTTTTTTTTTTTACTGTTTCTCTCTCTCTGTCATTTTTTAGTTGCAAGGGATGATTCATTGTATTGAGGAGTGGAGAAAGGCTATATTTTAAAATGAAGAAAAGAAAACTGTCAATGATTATTTTTTAAAACAGCACTGATTACAACTAATAAATAGCACAATGGCTCCACTTAGGAATTTGAAGATTAAAGATATGAACATTGTTCATACTTTTTCTGACTACTTTTAACCTATGGCTTAGTCCAAAGATGAGTCAGAATTTATTTTTACATGTTCAATGTTGGCAAACACTTGTTTGGAAGGCTTTCATAATTTTTCTAAATGCCGAACTCTAAATGGATAGTGAGGTGTCTAGAGAGCTATAAATGTGTTTCTCCTTCAAATTATAGTGGTCACACTCCAGTTTATTGCATTTGTTAGGAATTACAGTAAGCAGCAGATGTGATAGACTAAGCATTGAAAGGTGCAGTTGGGGATGTCAGGGAATTTTTCATGTTTTTAAAATCATCTAACTTTCTGTGTATAACAATGTTCAAATCCAAAAACATTTTCCTCTGCCCTTCCTGAACACATGCTGAGGTTTTGTTGGGTTGTTTCTGCTGGGTTATGACTGATTTTTTTAAGCATTGAAGCAATTTTGTAAGGAAAAAGATACAGATGGTATAATGTTATAGATGGATTTTTTTTAATAGATGAAGAGTTGAAAGAGGTAAAGAAAGAGCCACCTCACCAACAGTTTTTCTTTAAAGAATAACATTCCTTTTAAACTCTCACTGGGAGAAAAAAAATTGTAATCTGTTCACAATTTATTGATATTAACATCAATCATTGCATTTATTAAGTGCCTACTATGTGCCAGCTTTGTTGAAGCTCGCTAAAGAGGCAAAAAATGAAAATGAGCCTGGCCTGAAGGATTTCGCATTCTAGGAGGGAACAGAATGCATGTATATAAATAAATATATTCTTTTGAAGGAGAGAGGCACAAACAGTTACAGAAATCAATGAAGGGATCATTTAGGGAATGCTGGGTGAGTACATAGTGAGGAAAATAAAAGATTCTAAGAGGCAGAGAGGAAGGACAGTTTAGCTGGAACATCAAATTTTTAAGGGGAAGTCATTTGTAATAATCCTAGAAAGGGAGGTCAGGACTCAATCATGAAGGGCTTTAAGTGCCAAAGAAAGGAGTTTGCATTTTATCTGAGAGGCAATAGTCACTGAAGTTTCTGGAGTGGGGAAATGACATGATCAAACCTGTGTTTTAGGAAGATTATTTGGCAGCTCCTCAAAGAAAGAATTGAAGAGGGGAGCCCTGAGACAGGAAGACCAGCTAGAAGGCTATTGGAATAATCCAGGTGAAATAGGAGATTGACATGTGAGAGGAGAGAAGGAGGAAATGTAAAAAATATTGTGAAGGTAGAATAAACAAAATTGAGTAACTGATGGAATATGGAAGGCTTAGATGTCCAGAGTAATTCTGAATGTGGAGATAGAAACAAAAAAAGAAATAAATTGGGTGGCTCAGTGGAGTGAGAGAAAATGACTTTTATTCTGGATATAGATTCTTAGATGCTTTTGAGCAACCCGCTGGAAATGTCCAAAGGCAGTTGGTGATGCGGGAATAAAGATCAGAACATAGACTGGAGTCAGGAAGCCTCCCTATAGATGAAAACTAGAAAACTGGACTGAATGAATGAGAAAGACAGAAAGACAGAGAGACAGATAAAAACAGAGAGAGACATAGAGATATAAAAAGAAATAGAAACAGATAGAGTGCAACAGAGGCAAGAGAAGGAGAACCCTAGACCAGGCTTTATGGTACAACCACAGTTAGATGGCTAAATATGAATGATGATCAATGATGATGATAGCAAATAAAACTGTGGATTCACCAGCCAAGGAGGGGGAGAACCAAGGTCTCTCATGAAAACTTAGAGAGGACAGGGTATCCAGGAAGAGATGCCAAACTTAAGTTTGATTGGTTCTTCTTCAAATACTCTTTACTACACCTCAGTTTGTATGTCTCATTTTTATATATTATGTGACCAAAAGAGAAGGGATGAAACAGGGATCACTGCAAAATGAATTGTTGATTTCTAAAGTTCATTTCCCTTAGGTAAAATGTGACCTCAATATTTTAAATATAGAAAGTAGCTTAATGTGAATTGGGACATAAAATAGTTCTTACAAAGCTAATTCTACAAACTAATAAAATGCAGATGGAATTTTTTTCCTTGAAATATGCATGATTATTGACTCCAAAGGTAACTGAGAAAGTACTACAAAACCAAATTTGGACTCTTTATAGAAGAGAATAGGCTCTTTCCTTTTTGTATCTGTTTTTTCCTTTACTATTTTCTTAGCTAAAGGAAACATATCAAATTATAAAAATAGAATGAAAATTTATTTTAATTCAAACTCAAACTATCTACCAAGAAATAATATCAATGATTGTATATGTATGTACATATTTTTTATCTTTAATCCAACTCTAAAGTCAAAAGCATCAGGTACTTTATACATTTGCCCCATTTCCTGACTATCATCCTGGGATGTGAATGGCAATAAGAGGCAAGTAAGGGACAGTACAGAGAAAGCCAAGTGAATATCAGGATATGGGATCAAAGGGGCAGTCAAACTACATCAGGCCAGATTTTGAGAACAAGCTAAAGACCTGGAATCTAGGAAATCACACTGGAGACAGGAAAAAGCTAATGGCCAGGAAACTCAGTTGCCAAAAAAGGCATCCAGGAATAACATCTACTGGGAGTTGTCAAGCAATGGTTCAATATTCAGGATTCCATGTATTATATGGACAGTAGGAACACACAAAAAAAAAATGAGCCACATCCTAGAGGAGAATTCATTTCCTTATTCTTCCTATTGGTTATCAGAAGCTAGAGATCTACAGGTATGTGCAGAAAATTTTTACTATTGGGAGAAATATGAACTTGGGTTAAAACTGTGCAGAACTCATGGTTAAGGTAGGTGTAGTAAAAAAAATGTTCTTACAATTAACGTCAAAGATTTGATAGGAAAATGGATATTTTGAGGCTTATTATTAAGTAGATCTCTTTTTCCTGTAGAAACAAGGTCCTTAACATAGTGTTTTATACCTTACTTCTTTTTTCTTTTTTAATATTTAGATCATTCAACTTATTTCACAATTCACTTGCTCTAGACCTCATTCAGATAATAAGGTGCTAAACATTTGATAATTACCTGGTTGTCTCAGCTCCTAGAATACAGGATATTCCAAAGTCTTAATGAATTTTCTACTACTAAAATACATTAAGAACTTTGGAACATTCCATATCTGATGGTTGTCTTTCAATGAGAGAAAGCAATATCTGCTGAATTAGACTAAAACCTTCTTGAGAACAAGGACTGCATCTGATACATCTTGGTGTCCTCTACAAACTAGTATCCAATGCCTTCCATATAGTAAGTGCATAAAATATTTTGTTCAATATAGTTTTTTTAGAGTTTCCAGTGGTTCAATTCTGAACATGATGAACATGATAGTAGCCTCCACACCATAGGATGGGTGTGAAGATTAAATAAAAAAAATATTTGCAAAAAGCACTTAGCATAGTGCCTGGCATACAGCAGTTACTACCTTAATGCCTATTCCTTCCCTATTCTCTTTTCTGTTTGGTGCCTTATAGAGGAACAAGTTTCAATGACTACTGCTACATTGGTTGGCTTGAACATCTTTGGGTCAGTCTAGTGTAAGAGGAACTAGTCCTTGTGCTGTGTGCTATACAAGGGAGTCCGATGGTCTTTGGGGGGCATTTCCCCCATTTCATCTTGTTGGCAAGGTCCTGAAAGTAAAGTACAGCTAAGAGTAGACCTGGCTCCTTTCTTCCATCACTAACTCCAGGAGCCAACTGCAAAGCATATGGAAACTATATGTATTCATTCATGTGGCCCAAAAGAAGAGGTCCTGGACCTTCAAGAGATGTTACTATTTACCTTAGGGAAGAGGCAGCCTCATTTTTATCTAGATGACTATTAGGAATAAAAAGGGTCTCACTAGAGTTTTAGTGTCCATTAATAAATCAAGAGAGTAAGTAATTTAAGGTAAGTAATTTAAAGTAGATGGGGTCCCAGGTTCAGCCCAGCATGGTTCTCTCCATGCTGACTACCAATCGCCAGCCACCAACCCAGGGAGTCAGTTTGTTCAAGAGTGGAAGTAAAAAGACTTTCTCCTTCCCCAACTTGCCTCATAAATCTCCTTCATTCCTCCCTCCATGGCAATGTTGCCCTTTGATGCTCAGGCTGACGCCAGGCCAGCCAGGACATTAGAAATGACATTACTATGCTGAAACATCCACCATTGGGATGGAGGTATTTTTCCTCACACATGGCTTAGGAAGATAATACTTAGCTGTGATTTTATAGAAGGAATAGAGGAATCTTTCAGCCTTGTAGTAGACATGGAGAAAAAAAGCAACGTGGTCCAAGTAAAGGGTGTACCTGAAACTCAACATCCTCAATGGAGGAAGGCCAATTCCTCAGGCAGTATAATCCTGAAATCTCTCCTTTTACCAGTCAATGAGATTTCCAGAGCAGGACAAGTTCAAAGAATTGGGAATTTGGTCTTCTTGCACCCTAAATCTGAAAGTTCCAAATTCACATTATCTATCAAAGAAAGAGGAACTCCTAAGATCTATCAAGAGGTGCCAGAAACTTGAGGAGAATAGAATCACACACATGGATTCCAAAACCAGAAGAATAGTTTGGAATTTTCTGGCCAATATTACCATGAATACACATCTACAGATGCTTCAACATAGGCTATTTATTAGTAAATTCTAGATCAAAACATAATGAATCAAAGACATCTGATTTATTGACCTCAGTTTGCATAAGAGTATTGCATCACATATTACAATCATCTCCAACTCTGATCTCTTTCATGAGATCTGGCCCTGCATTTCCATGGACTCCTGGATAGTTTTATTTATCCTTCCCAAGGCCTCCTTCCACTTCGTGTGCCTAATGCATATTACCTATAAGATAAAATCAAATTTCTTCAGTCCAGTAATAAAAGTTTCATACAGCTTGAGCCCAACCTACCTTTCCAAATTTTCTCTGGTTATTTACCTCCCTTAATCCTCTGTTCTAGCAAAACTACTCTACTTTTTTATACTGGTGTCTCTATCCTACTACCCAAAGCATTCTACAACCCCTGAAATACCCTCTAAATTTCTCTTCCTCTTTCTAAACCTTTTTATCTTGTAAGACAGCTTAAAAATCCATTCTCCTGCATGAAATCTGGCCAGACCTTTCCAGCTTGGGTGGATTGTTTCCGCCTTTCAACTTCCTGTTTTATTCATCTCACAATTGACAATATATCCTTAGGGCATCTCTTTTATTCTTATACTTTTGTTTTTGTTTTTTTCATTAATTTAACTTTTGTATCCAAAATTAGATTCTAAGTTTTTGCTGGTAAGGTACTGGGTCTTATAATTCTCATCTCCCAGTTGTTGATGTTCAGTCATTCATTTAAGTCTAACTCTTCATGGCCCCAAGGACCATAGCAACAAATACTGTCCATGGACTTTTCTTGGCAAAGATGCTGGAGGAGTTTGTCGTTTCCTTCTCTAGTAGATGAAGGCAAATGGAGGTTAAGTGACTTGGCCAGGGTCACACAGTGAGTAAGTGTCTGACACTGGATTTGAATTCAGTCTCCCTGACTCTAAGCCCAATGTTCTATATACTGAGACATCTAGCTGTATTGGTATAAAACCTGGCAGGTCTTCCCAAAATGGAAAGTTTTCCAAATGGCTCTAACAAAAAACTATATGGCATGCCTTCATCTAACCTAGTAAGTAACCTAGTAAGTTAGAAGAGGCTTATCATCAATCAGCAGGTCATCAGATGATAAATATTTTTAGTCCCAGAAAATCTAAAATACCATCTCTTAAAGTGGATAGAAGTTGAAATTTACAACATTGGAAATAGGCATATATATGAATATATGAAACAACTGATCCTTTAAGTATTGAAGAAGTTATCTGTGTGTGTGTGTGTGTGTGTGTGTGTGTGTGTGTGTGTGTTTAAAACATGATCAGGAAAGCATGTATTGGGGAAATAGGTTTATAGAGAACCAGGTCTGAAGATAAGAGGTCCTGGGTTCAAATTTGACCTCAATACTTCCTAGCTGTGTGACCCTGGGCAAGTCATTTAAGCCCAATATCCTTGCCTTTACCACTCTTCTATCTTGGAACTGATATTCTATCAATTCTAAGACAGAAGGTAAGAGTTTTTTTGTTTTTTTTTTGTTTTTTTTAAGAAATAAAGTGAATTGCCACAGCAGGCAGTCAGTCCCTCCAGAACATCTCTCTAATACCCATTAGGCCTCAGTGTCCTCATCATAAAGAAAAAATTGGACTATATTCAAATTCCAAATTCTATAAGTTTATTCCATATTCCAAAAAATAAACTTTTTAAGTTAAAAGGAGAAAGTCCATTAAGAGTATATCTTGACTTCTCTTCCCTTTCCAAAAATTTCTTTTTAACTTTTCAAGATTTCTTTTTTCTAATTGCTATTTTGCTGTTAGAATTTTTTAGACAATGTTAAATTGTTCTTTATTAAAGAGAAAATTGCACAAGCAAAGGATACCATGATCTGATTAGTCATGTTCTAATTTACTTGTTATTTTAAACTGTAAACCTAACACTAACATGATTTGGATATATTAAATAGGTCAGTATATTACTCTATGTACATATATTAAATCAAAACATGTTTGACAGTTCACTGGTAAATATTCAGTATAAACTAAAGATCATAATGAGAATCACTGTACTCATTTTTTGCTGTAATTTATTCAATTGATTTATGAATTTTTGAAAGGAGTCATCTGTGTTAGATTATTACTATAAATTTTTAACAAAATATTGGTGAATTGCATTAGTCTGTCTACCTTACATTTATTGTAAATGATTTTAAGTTGTGTGAGATTGTGTCTACATACAGTATTTTATGATGTATTTTCCTTTAATTTGTTTAATGTATTAAATCTCCCTTTTGTGGAAAGAAGTGCACATCTTGTTACCTTGCTATCTAATTTTATTTTTCTAGAAATCTGCTAAGTTCACTTGGACCTGAGAAGCTTAGTAAGTATTTTCCTTTTTATTCTGAAGAAGATGACAAGAATTATTTTTTTTTACCACCACTACCCTGCCTTCTACATCATTGCATCCTTTCATATTTTTGTCTTACATTCAGAAAACTAGCTTCCCTCTGATTGGCAGAACAATATTTTCTTACACAACAATTGACCCAGTTCTATCTCCCTCTTCCAGACTGCTTTTATAGCAAAGTGTGCTCCATATTTTTCTTTCAATATTTCCACATCTGTCTTATTGTTTGCTTGGTCATCCTTTGCTTTCTTACAATGCCACTATTGCAGCCTTTGTTAGCTACACAGGGGCTTCCCTGTTCTTTAGGCTTATCTCTGTTAAAAGTGGGCAATTATACTGATGTTTCTAGCATCCAACAGGATTTTAGGGTGCTCAGAACATAACTGCAATCATTTTACTTTCTTGGAAATATGGCTTCTTGTGTGTGCTATGATGATATCTAAATTGTCTGTGAAGGTTAACAGAGATAAACCTAACCCTAAATTCAGTAATCTTGTTTATATAGTTCATAAGATTTAGAACTAAAAAATAATGTAGACATAAACTTGTTCAAGATATATTTTAGAGATGAGGAAAGTAAAACATAGAGGAGTTTTAAAAGTTACCCAATACTACACTATTAATAAATATCCAGGTAGGGATTTGATCTCTTGTCTTATTGGTGATCCAATGTTCTTTCAACAATTAATCCTTCCAAGTCCTGTCTTGAGAATTCATAAAATAAGACTGAAAATATTACCAATCAAATGTGACAGCTTGATTTACAATTCTCAATATCTCATCTGCATATTTTCCATTATTGACCTTCATCCCTGAAATTTTCTATCTACCATGATCTGAAGAATCATTATTAGAATCAATGAATCAAAAGCATTTATTAAAGTCCCACCTTAGTGGGAGGCACTTTGCCAGGTTTAGGGATTATAGAGATAAAAATGGAAAGGTTCTTGATCTCAAGGAGCTTTCATTCCATTAGGGAAAATATATACAGAAATAATCATGGAAAGAATCTGTATATAATGGATGCCTTGCCAAAGAAAAGGTGCATTTATTTGGTGAGCCTTTTTCTTTTTTAAATTTTATTTAATTTGTCAATTTAGAACATTTCCCCCTGGTTACAAGAATCATGTTCCTTCCCTCCTTCTTTGCTTATTCTGTCAAACACTTTGTACTGTATTGGGATTAGTTGTTATTTGAATATTTGATAGAATTCATTTGTGAATCCATCTGGTCCTGTGGATTTTTTCTTAGGGAGTTCTTTGATGGCTTGTTCAATTTCTTTTTCTGATATGGAGTTATTTAGATATGCTATTTCTTCTTCTGTTAATCTAGGCAATTTATATTTTTGTAAATATTCATCCATATCACATAGATTGCCATATTTATTGCTATATAATTGTCATAATAATTTTTAATGATTGCCTTAACTTCCTCTTCATTAGAGGTGAGTTCTCCCTTTTCATCTTGGATACTGTTATTTTGGTTTTCTTCTTTCCTTTTTATAATGGTGAGCCTTTTTCTAAACATACATGAGGAAGGAGATTGACTCTCTACTTCAGAGATGCATAGGTCTATGACTATTTCTGATCTACTAAACACAAGGTGAAGTAAAAGATCTTTGATAGGCTGCTAAATCAGAATTAGGTGTGTATTCAAAACATACTAACCAACCAAAATGATTCTGATCTCAGTCTTTCTTTCTTTTTCTCTTTCTTTCTTCTCCCCCTCTCTCTTTTTCTCTCTCATTCCCTCCCTCCCTCCCTCTCTCCCTTCCCTCTCTTTCTACCTTCTTCCTTCCTTCCTTTTTTCTTTCTTTCTTTTTTCTTTCATTCTTTTTTCTTTCTCTTTCTTTTTCTTTTTCTTTCTTTCCTCTCTCTCTCTCTTTCTTTCTTTCTTTCTTTTTTTTCCATCTTCTCTTCTATATTCTCTCTCTGTTTCTGTTTCTATATGTCTGTCAAGGAGGTCTGTCTTTCTCCACTAATATCCATCTTTCTCTCTGTGTTATGTCTGTCTCGTTGCATCCAAGTCAGAAGGCAAAGACTACCCTGATTCTATAAACCTCTAAATAGAAAGATATTTCTTTAGTTCCCCCCAATTGAGTCAACATGAAGACATGAAAAATGGTTCTGATTCTGCTTCTGTACCTGTTGTGGCTCTCCTTTCCTGGCTTAAGTGAAGGGATATTGGACGGTGACCTAGTGAACTTTGTGAACTTTAAAAAGTCAGGTGAGCCACTATAGATCTGGGATCCAGACCACAGGCCAGATTTTATAGCCAGTCAGACTAGTCTAGTAGAATAGACCAGTAGTAGATTAACTCTGAAGATAAGATGCTGGGTCCTACAATGGAAGAAGCAACTTTGTAAGCTTGGTGGGACAATGCTTTGCCACAATTACTTTAGCTCCACTCTTGTCAGAGATTGAGATGATTTATGGGACAGTTGTATACCCCAGGACTTGAGGGAAGTGGATTAAACTTCTGTTCTTGCTGATTCTTCTTAATAAATATCCTTTTGTCAAAGCTAATTGATGTTAATTGGTTAGATGAAACTGGAGTGTTCATCAGTATCAATGATAGAAAAGAAATACTAATTATAATTGGTGATTGATATTGGAGGATAATATATCAGAATAGGTGCTAAAGTGGATAATATTAGAGAAGAACCTGATAAATTTTCAGGGGTACCTTTCTCCTAAAGAGGAGATGTAGCTAGCCTTGATTGGGAGACCCAGAATATCTCTAGCTGTATAACCTAAAATTATGTTCTGTTCTGTTCCTAGCCTGCTGACCTTCATTTAATACACCAAATAGGGCTAACATAGAGTCTTAAAAGTAAAAAGGACCTCAGTAGTTATTTAATTTGGCTTTACATGAAACATGAAACCTTTCTATCATATCTCCTCTGTTTTTCTAATGTCCATCATAGTCACCTACAAAGATAGAAAACTCAACACAGAAGGCAATCCTTTGTATTGAACCATTCCAACTATTAGGAAGGAATCCCCATCAATCCCAAATCTGTCTTCCTGTAACTTCCATCTGTTGGCTTGGGATTTGGATTTGCCTTCTAGAATCATGTGACTGACATGTAAACTCTAAAATGCTAAAACTAGACGACAATAGAAATCATCTTGTCTGGAGGGATCACAAACAACAGCCCATAGACCAAATCTAGCCAGATGCAACTTGTTACTGTAATCCATCTACCTCTCAAGCTAAGAATCATGTTTTAAATATTTTAAATATAGTTTTATTGCACTTAAAAATTTAAAAGGCATTCTTGTTCATAGGCCATACAAAAATAAGTGGCAAAGCTATAGTTTGTCAACCATGGATCTTGTCCAACACTTCCTTCCCCATTTTTGTTGTTGTTGAGTTGTGTCTGACTTTGCAATCCTATTTAGGATTTCTCAGCCAAGATAGTGGAGTGGTTTGCCATTTCTTTCTCCAGCTCATTTTGAAATTGAGCAAACTGAGGCAAATAGGGTTAAATGACTTACACTGGGCCATACAATCCATGTCTGAGGCCAGATTTGAAATTAGAAACAATGCATCTTCCTGGGCCTTTCTAATACCGATGACTTCCTTTGGTACTAGTTCCTTGACTTAGAGCCCATCTAATGAGCCTGCTTTTAGTGCTAAGCGTTTTGCCTTTAGCTTCTAAAGTATTCTGAGCCTCCTAGACCTTCTTGACCCTGGATCAGGTGATTTCTTGGAATATCCTAATACCTCCCTTTCTCTTTCTTTCCTCCCAATTTTTATATACCTTCCAGTTATAAAAGTATATTTTCTAGTGTTAATTCACAAGAAAGGAGAAAAATACATAAATTCAGAAAAAAATATGGGGCCAAAGTAGTTAAAAGTTTATTTAAGGGGCTTTCTTAAAAGGTTTTTAAATTTTTATTAATTTTAAATTAATTATTTATTAATTTATTTTTATTCTTATGAAATTAAAATTAATTTAATTTTTAATTATACTAAGTAAACTAAGTCTTAGACAAAAGACACCTGAGCTTTTAAAACTAATTACTAAATAAAGTTCCCCAGGTCTAGTTTAGCCCATAATCACCTCTTCTCTTGGAGCCAGTGTCCCAAATGGACATAAAGACCTCTCTCCAGTACCTAATGGAGATTTCTCCCTTTGAGATCTTTGGATTGAGCCCATGATTTTATTCTTAGATAAAAAAAAAGTCTCCTGAATGAAAGATGTGTGAATTACTGCACCATCTAATCACCGAGTCAGCTAGAGGTATAACTATTTCTCTGGCACACCAACCTCAATCTAAAGGATCATTTTGGAACTATAAAAGAGGTACAGAATTCCTATTCCCTCAGCAGAAAAGGAGAAAACAATGATTTTTTTAAGGGCCTACTCTGTTCCAGGAATTATACTGTCAACCACAAATATTATCTCACTTGATTTTTACAGCAAACCTAGGAGGTCGCTGCTGTTAGTTTATATCTTATAATTGAAGAAACTGAGATAGACTGAGGGTAGTTGTCTCTGTCAGTCACACAGAAAATCAATGTCTGAAGCCAGCTTTTCCTTGTCCCAGGCCTGACACTCTACCCACTATGCCCCATCCATGCAGAAATTCAACATGTTGCACAGATCACCAACCCCCCAGACCTCATACCCTCACAGTTTCCAGAGGACAATACTTTTATTTATACTGATCTTTTGTAATTTGAACATCGCTATCATGCCATGCCCTCCTCAGTAGTTCCCTCTCTGGGGACCTTGGATTCCTGGGAGGCCATGGAGTTAGGGCAAGGGGCCCATAATAACCTCATGAGCACAGCAGGCACTAACATGTTTAATTCTTGTTAAGCTTCAAAAATATATATAGTAAGCCTTGGTATATTAAGTAACGAGGCCTTGTATGGTTTGAATAAGTGATATATTTCACATATATGTTATGATTTTTGAAATTGCATATATATACTTTATGATTAATAAAATAAAAATTCCTTTGAAAATGTTACTGAATTCATCATTTGTTTTTTATATCAGCAGATAAAATAGCAACAGTATAATCATGTGGGATATAAGTGGAACTTTTTTTAACCTGAGAAAAGATTGTGATACTTAAAAAGGATAAAACTAATGTCTTAGTTCTTCTCTACTCAAAGTCAAAAATCCTTAGTTCCTTCAATAATTTTGAGTATGACATAGTTTCTGATCAAATCATAAAATCTTAGAAAGAACCTCAGAAGACAAAAAAAAAAGAGCCCACCCCAAAATTTAACTAATTAGTCATGTAGACTTTAATTGAACACCACCAAAGATGGTCCCTTCAGGGACAGATCATTCTATTTCTGAATAGATATTAGGAAGTTCTTCTCTGTACTAAGTCAAAATTCTGCAATCCAATTTCCACATAGCCAGTGATTGCCTAGTAAATATTTAACAACCAACACTCTTTTGAAAAAAATGCCAGATACACCTTTAAAGGTTAACCTGAATTATTAACATTTTCTCTGTCACTTTAAGTTTAGACAATTGACAAAATAATAAATCAAGCCTTGATTTGTGGGTTTGCTGATTTCTGAAAGGTAAGTGCTCACACTGCAAAACTAATAATTGGCTCTCATCAGACTTTAAGAACTGGCTCCAGGAAAGCTTTGCTGAGACTTTGCCCCAAGTTCATCCTTCTAGGGCCAAGAATAGCAAGTCTGATCTCTCTCCTCCATGAAAGCTCTTCAAGAACCAGAAGACAAAGATCAAGTACCCCTTGCTTCAGGGAAAGGGAGACTGAAGGTTCTTCTCAATTCCTATATTTTGTCTTTCCAGTGAGCTTAACCTACTGATTATTACTCACAGGATAAGCTGTACCTTGTCTTAAAGTAGAATGCCCATATATGAATGCAATATTTTGGGCATGAAAGTGATAATAATACTAATAATAAAAGTATGTGCATAGCATCTATAGAGCATAGCCCCAAACCTGTGCGAAGTGCTTTACAAATATTATCTCATTTGATCTTCACAACAATGCTAGGAGACAGGTGCTATTATTTTCCCAATTTTGTAGATGAGGAAATTAAGGCAAATAATGATTGTTACTTGCCCAACTAAATATGATTATAATTTTTACAATGTCTAAGACCAGATTTGAACTCAAGTCTTCCTGACTCTATCTACCGAACCACCCAACTGTCTAATTTGAAGTTTTGCTAATGATATCCTTGTACTGAAAATTTTTAAGAGATAAAAACCAATAGAATTTAAAAAGCAAATATCCCTTATTCTTAAGGATTAGAATGAAAAACTTCTTCATTGAGAATGCACCTGAGAGCTCATGTGGACAAATACCAAAATCAGTTTGGGTTTTTTTTTCTAAAATCAACCCAATTAGCTTTTAAGCTACTCTGTACCTACTCTGTGCCAGGTACTGTGCTACAGATTCAAAGGTAAAAGTAAAACCATCATTGTCCTCATCCAGCTTGCATTCTAAAAGGGAGTCAATATGAACAAATATATGCAGAGCCAGAGACATCATGCTAAATACTTTACAAATATTGTCTCATTTGATCCTCACAACAACCCTAGGATGCAGGTGCTATTATTTTCCCAATTTAATAGATGAGGAAATTAAGGCAAATTAAGACAGAATGCCAAAGCATATATATATATATATATATATATATATATATATATATATATATATATATATATATATATATGTATATATACACACACATATATAAATATATTCATACAGAACAATGCAAAATGAATATGTTAGATTTGGAAGGGAGAGTAGTAGTAGCTGGGGAATAATGAATGACAATGTAGACAATCTAGCTAAGTTTTAAAGGAAACCAGAGAATCCAAGCAGAGGATGTGAGAAGGGAGAACATTCCAGGTATTAATAATATGAGATGTCAATCTAGTTCAGAATAATGAAGGTCACTGAAGCTATGGGTACCCATTCACAATCTTGATAGCTTAGATGTCTTTCCGTGTGGTGACAAATATGTTTGAAGGGTTGTCATGTGGAGGAGAGGTTTACCTTGTTCTATTTGGTCCTATTTGGAGGGCAAAACTAGAAGTAATGGGTACAAGTTACAAAGAGGTAAAATTAGGCTGTATGTCAGAAGGAAACTTTTCCTAAAAATAAAGCTGTCCAACAATGGAATCATTGACTTGAGAGATGATGAATGACCCCTCCTTACAGGTCTCTGAGCAGTTGGGTGTGTTAGAGTGGAAATTTCTTTCATGTATGTCTTGGGAATACAAATTCACTTTCTAGAGGAAATCTTTCCCAATCTTTTTGATTTCCTCTTTTTGATTACTTCCTGTTTATACTGTATATAAGATGTTTGCACAGTTGTTGGCATCTTGTCTTCTCCAATAGATTATAATCTTCTTGAGGGCAAGGACTATCTTTTTTGTCTTTCTCAGTAACCTCAGAATTTAACATACTGCCTGGAGCATAGAAAGCACTTAATTGCTTGCTGTCTAACTGACTAAACTAGATAATTTCTTAGGTCTCTTCTAACTTTAAAAATCTGTGGTCTGTAACTTTTATGTTTTGAACCTTTCTATTTGCCTTGTCTAGTATGTTGTTTCTGAATTTGTATATTTTCTTTTCCCTCATAAACATGTCTTAGCAAATACTCTTGTAATCAAGAGAGAGAGAGAGGGAATAGGAAACAGGGCTAAGGAAATTATAAGAGTAAGATAAGTATAGGGTCTTGATCTGTGATTTCATTGCTATAGGGAACTTCCAAATGTAAGAAGTCTCACTAGTGCTGGTCTACACCTGTAAAAAATAGACTCGAATACAGGACTACAATCCCCATGAGCCTTTGCTCCACTTCCCCAAAATGTCTTGTAATCTCACCTGGGCCAAGATCGAGAAGGTATTTAAGATGATTCAAAGGCTTTTGAGGGGTCGCTTTTTTGTACTTCCATTTTGGAGCAGACGTGGCTTTTTTTTTCCAAAATGTAGGTGAGGTTTTGTCTAGGCCACTCTATGGCCTGGACATGTGTTTCTTATCCTATATTTTCTTTAATCCTTAATCTTCAATAAATCTCTAAAAAAATATAATACTCCTTGCATAGAGAAACTAATTTCTACCTGCCTCAGATGCCTCAGTCTCCCCATATTCCCTAAATTTTAATCTTTACACACCTTTTCTACAATGTATGGTTTTTTAATTTTCTAGAGCTATCATAGGTTAAATGATTTCCCCAGAATCCCATAGCCAGCAGGAGTTCGTAACCTTTTTTTTTTTCTTTTTACCATGTACTACTTTGGCAGGCTGGAAATATCTACTTACCCTTTTCTCAGAATTGTTTTTAAATAAATGAAAGAAGTTCAAATTCCAATAAGGGAAATATATAATTTTCCCACTCAATTTAACCACTTCCCCCACCAAAAAAAAAAAATCTATTCATGGATCAGGTTAATAATGTCTGTTGTTAGAAGTTATACTTGAACTTGTCTTCCTGATTCTGAATCTGGCTTTAGTCAGTACAACACAGATGAGAGGTTATTAGTACTTATGCATAACAAACATTAAACTTTATTCTCAGGGAACTGAGGAAGGTAGTAACACCGAAACACCGAAACACCAGCAATTCCAGGCTTCCTGGGGAAGACAGACAATTTGCCTAGGGCTAAAGCCACTGAACACCAGACAGATAACAGAAGAGCCAGCCCCCCTCTCTCAGATAGAGATGGCAAACAGCACAGAAGCAAAAAAAGCCTCAAAACAACAAGAAAAACAAAAAGGGGGCAACTTTGGACACATTTTATGGAGGAAAAATACAAAATACAGAGGAGATAGAAGAGGAAACACAAGCAAATGCGCCGAAACCTTCCAAAGGAAATGGAAACTCTCCACAAACTTTTGAAGAATTTGAATCAAAAATGATCAAAAAGATGGAAGCCTTCTGGCAGGAAAAGTGGGAATTAATGCGAAAGAATTCCACGCAACTACAAAACCGGTTTGACCAAACTGAAAAGGAAAACCAGGCTTTAAAGGTCAGAATTAGGCAACTGGAAGACAATGAGCAGGTAAAGGAGCGAGAATCAATAAAGCAAAGCCAAAAGATCAAGATATTAGAAGTGAACATAAAATATCTCACTGACAAGGTTACAGACTTGGAAAATAGAGGAAGAAGAGATAATTTAAGAATAATTGGACTACCAGAAAATCCAGAAATAAACAGCAAATTCAACATCATAATACAAGAGATAATCAAAGAAAATTGCCCAGAGATTCTAGAACAAGAGGGCAATACAGCCAATGAAAGAGCTCACAGAACACCCTCTACACTAAACCCCCAAAAGACAACTCCCAGGAATGTAATTGCCAAATTCCAAAACTCTCAAACAAAAGAAAAAATCCTACAAGAAGCCAGAAAAATAGGATTTAGGTATAAAGGAATGCCAATCAGGGTCACACAAGACCTTACAAGTTCTACTCTGAATGATCGTAAGGCATGGAACATGATCTTCAGAAAGGCAAGAGAGCTGGGTCTTCAACCAAGAATCAGCTACCCAGCAAAACTGACTATATACTTCCAAGGGAAAGTATGGGCATTCAACAAAATAGAAGATTTTGAACTTTTTGCAAAGAAAAGACCAGAGCTCTGTGGAAAGTTCAATATCTAAAAACAAAGAGCATGGAATACCTGAAAAGGTAAATATGATAGAAAGGGAAAAGGAGAAAATTGTTACCTTTTCATTTATTCAAACTCTCTTCTATAAGGACTACAGTTATATCAATATATATATATATATATATTAATATATAGAAAAGGCAATGTGTAAATATGGGGAAAAGAAAAATCAAATAGAATAACCTTTCTCACATAAAGATTCACACGGGAAGGTGAGGGGAAGATAACTCCTATAAGAAGGAGAGGAAGAGAGTTTTTACTTAAACCTTACTCTCAGGGAAATCAACTCTGAGAGGGAAAAACATCCAGATCCATTGGGATCTTGAATTCTATCTTACCCAAGAAGGGTAGGGAGAAGGAAAAACCAAGGGGGGGAGGAGGGATGGAAAACAAAAGGGGAGGGAAGGAGAAGGGGGAGGGGGAGGGAACAAAAAGGGAGGGGCTAGAAAGGGAAACATATCAAGGGAGGGGACAAGGAGGACTGATTTAAAGTAAATCACTGGATTAATAGGTTAGCGCTAAAGAAGAAAGACTAGAATTAAGGAAGGATATCAAAATGCCAGAGAATTCACAAGTCACAATCATAACTTTGAACGTGAACGGGATGAACTCACTCATAAAACGTAGATGCATCGCAGAATGGGTTAGAATCCAAAATCCTACCATATGTTGTCTTCAAGAAACACACATGAGGTGGGTAGACACCTACAAGTACAGAATTAAAGGATGGAATAAGACCCTCTGGACCTCAACTGATAGAAAGAAGGCAGGAGTTGCAATCATGATATCTGGTAAAGTCAAAGCAAAAATAGACCTAATTAAAAGGGATAGGGAAGGTAATTATATTTTGTTAAAAGGTACATTAGATAATGAGGAAATATCACTAATCAACATGTATGCACCAAATAATAAAGCACCCAAATTTCTAATGGAGAAACTAGGAGAATTGCAGGAAGAAATAGACAGTAAAACAATATTAGTGGGAGATCTGAACCAACCATTTAGATAAATCAAATCAAAAAATAAATAAGAAAGAGGTAAAAGAAGTGAATGAAATCTTAGAAAAATTAGAGTTAATAGACATATGGAGAAAAATAAATAGGGACAAAAAGGAATACACCTTCTTCTCAGCACCACATGGCACATTCACAAAGATTGACCATACACTAAGTCACAGAAACATGGCATACAAATGCAGAAAAGCAGAAATAATAAATGCAGCCTTTTCAGATCACAAGGCAATAAAAATAACGATCAGTAACAGTACATGGAAAACCAAATAAAAAATTAATTGGAAATTAAACAATATGATACTCCAAGATCATTTAGTTAGAGAAGAAATCACAGAAACAATTAATAATTTCATCAAGGAAAATGACAACAGCGAGACATCCTTTCAAACCTTTTGGGATGCAGCCAAAGCAGTAATCAGAGGTAAATTCATATGCCTGAGTGCATATATTAACAAACTAGGGAGAGCAGAAATCAATGAATTGGAAATGCAAATAAAAAAATCTCAAAGAGATCAAATTAAAAACCCCCATCAGAAAACCAAACTAGAAATCCTAAAAATTAAGGGAGAAATTAATAAAATAGAAAGTGATAGAACTATTGATTTAATAAATAAGACTAGAAGCTGGCACTTTGAAAAAACAAACAAAATAAACAAAGTACTGGTCAATCTAATTTAAAAAAAGGAAAGAAGAAAAGCAAATTAACAGCAACAAAGATGAAAAGGGGGACATCACCTCCAATGAAGAGGAAATCAAGGCAATCATTAAAAATTACTTTGCCCAATTATATGGCAATAAATACAGCAATCTAGGAGATATGGATGAATATATACAAAAATACAAACTGCCTAGACTAACAGAAGAAGAAATAGAATTCTTAAATAATCCCATATCAGAAAATGAAATCCAACAGGCCATCAAAGAACTCCCTAAGAAAAAATCCCCAGGGCCCAACGGATTCACAAGTGAATTCTATCAAACATTCAGAGAACAGTTAATGCCAATACTATACAAACTATTTGACATAATAAACAAAGAGGGAGTTCTACCAAACTCCTTTTATGACACAAACATGGTAGTGATTCCAAAACCAGGCAGGTCAAAAACAGAGAAAGAAAATTATAGACCAATCTCCCTAATGAATATAGATACAAAAATCTTAAATAGGATACTAGCAAAAAGACTCCAGCAAGTGATCAGAAGGGTCATACACCATGATCAAGTAGGATTTATACCAGGGATGCAGGGCTGGTTCAATATTAGGAAAACCATCCACATAATTGACCACATCAACAAGCAAACTAGCAAGAATCACATGATTATTTCAATAGATGCAGAAAAAGCCTTTGATAAAATATAACATCCATTCCTTTTGAAAACACTAGAAAGCTTAGGAATAGGAGGGTCGTTCCTAAAAATAATAAACAGTATATATCTAAAACCATCAGCCAATATAATCTGCAATGGGGATAAACTAGATGCATTCCCAATAAGATCAGGAGTGAAACAAGGATGCCCATTATCAGCTCTACTACTTGACATTGTACTAGAAACACTAGCAGTAGCAATTAGAGAAGAAAAAGAAATTGAAGGCATCAAAATAGGCGAGGAGACTAAGCTATCGCTCTTTGCAGATGGCATGATGGTCTACTTAAAGAATCCTAGAGATTCAGACAAAAAGCTAATTGAAATAATTAATAACTTTAGCAAAGTTGCAGGATACAAAATAAACCCACATAATTCATCAGCATTTCTATACATCTCTAACATAGTTCAGCAGCAAACACTAGAAAGAGAAATCCCATTCAAAATCACTTTAGAGAAAATAAAATACCTAGGAATCTATCTCCCAAGACAAACACAGGAACTATATGAACACAACTACAAAACACTCGCCACACAACTAAAACTAGACTTGAGCAATTGGAAAAACATTAACTGTCATGGATAGGATGAGCCAATATAATAAAAATGACCATCCTACCCAAACTTATTTATCTATTTAGTGCCATACCCATAGAACTTCCAAAAAATTTCTTTACTAATTTAGAAAAAAACCATAACAAAATTCATTTGAAATAACAAAGGATCAAGGATATCCAGGGAAATAATGAAAAAAAAATACAATGGAAGGGGGCCTTGCAGTCCCAGATCTCAAACTATATTACAAAGCAGAGGTCACCAAAACAATTTGGTACTGGCTAAGAGACAGAAAGGAGGATCAGTGGAATAGACGTGGGGTAAATGACCTCAGCAAGACAATATATGATAAACCCAAAGATCTCAGCTTTTGGGTCAAAAATCCACTATTCAATAAAATCTGCTGGGAAAATTGGAAGACAGTGTGGGAGAGATTAGGATTAGATCAACACCTCATACCCTACACCAAGATAAATTCAAAATGGGTGACTGACATGAACATAAAGAAGGAAACTATAAGTAAATTAGGTAAACACAGAATAGTATACATGTCAGACCTTTGGGAGGGGAAAGACTTTAAAACCAAGCAAGACATAGAAAGAGTCACAAAATGTAAAATAAATAATTTTTACTACATCAAATTAAAAAGCTTTTGTACAAACAAAGGCAATGTAACTAAAATCAGAAGGGTAACAACAAATTGGGAAAAAATCTTCATAAAAACCTCTGACAAAGGTTTAATTACTCAAATTTACAAAGAGCTAAATCAACTGTACAAAAAATCAAGCCATTCTCTAATTAATAAATGGGCAAGGGGCATGAACAGGCAGTTCTCAGCCAAAGAAATCAAAACTATTAATAAGCACATGAAAAAGTGCTCTACATCTCTTATAATCAGAGAGATGCAAAACAAAACAACTCTGAGGTATCACCTCACACCTAGCTGATTGGCCAACATGACAGCTATGGAAAATAATGAATGCTGGAGGGGATGTGGCAAAGTGGGGACACTAATTCATTGCTGGTGGGGTTGTGAACTGATCCAACCATTCTGGAGGGCAATTTGGAACTATGCCCAAAGGGCGATAAAAGACTGTCTGCCCTTTGATCCAGCCATAGCACTGCTGGGTTTGTACCCCAAAGAGATAATAAGGAAAAAGACTTGTACAAGAATATTCATAGCTGCGCTCTTTGTGGTGGCCAAAAATTGGAAAATGGGGGGATGCCCTTCAATTGGAGAATGGCTGAACAAACTGTGGTATATGTTGGTGATGGTATACTATTTTGCTAAAAGGAATAATAAAGGGGAGGAATTCCACGGAGACTGGAACAACCTCCAGGAAGTGATGCAGAGCGAAAGGAGCAGAACCAGGAAAACATTGTACACAGAGACTGATACACTGTGGTACAATCGAAGGTAATGGACTCCTCCACTAGGGACAATGCAATGTCTCTGAACAATCTGCAGGGATCTAAAAAACACTATGCACAAGCAGAGGATAAACAGTGGGAGTAAAAACACCGATGAAAAACAACTGCTTGACTCCAGGGGCTGAGAGGAAATGACTGAGGAGAGACTCTAATGAACACTCTAGTGCAAATACCAACAACATGGAAATGGGTTCGAACCAAGAACACATATGAAACCCAGCGGAATTGTGCACCAGCTATGGGAGAAGTGGTGGGAGGGGGTGGGGGGAGGAAAAGATAATGATCATTGTTTCCAATGAATACTGTTTGTAAATAACCAAATAAAATAATGTTTAAAAAGTAAAAAAAAAAAACACTTTATTCTTTTCCCCCTATGAAAGTACATCATTTAGAAATTTTAAGACTGATTCTTTTTCCTTGGGAAAATATAAGATTTTATTGGCTGCCTTTTTTATTATAATGACATATTTTATTCATCTTAATGCTTTAAACATATAGTCTGAGACATGCCACACAGCAAGTGATTTCTAAATTTCAAAAACAAACAGGTAGATTATGCAATTGCATGCATTTCCTTTGCCTCTAATTTTGAGAAATCCCCATTTAGGATGAAAGTTTCTATTTTGAATGGCACTTTGTTGATATAAAAATATTTCTCTTACAAAAAAAAAAAAAGCTTAAGTTAATCCATTCAGAAGTGACTTATGGGAGAAGTCAATACTCAGCTTTGTAACCATAGTGAGATATTTTCAGTTTTCACAAATCTAAGGAATGCCACGAGGAATGCATTTCTTTTGGTTGTGAAGGTTAAGCCAGGATTTAACCTTGGATAAGACAACTGCTCTTTGAAAAATCTGCCCTGCCTATATTATAAAGTTGTTGAGGTGATGAATTGATTTAATGCAAAATATTAATATTAGGCAACTAGATGACTCATGGAAGAAATTCTAAGCCTGGAGTCAAAAGACCTGAGTTCAAATAAACCTCAGAGACTATTTGTATGACCCTGGGCAAATCATTGTCAACTTGAAATCCCCAAGTTTGTCCCTGTCCCCTGAGAACTCACCCAGAGGAAAGGCTCAACTCACCCATTTCAGACTGAACAATATGCCTTAAAGTACTTAATGGTTCAGATGGGACTATAGACCTAAATCAAATGTTAAGTACCCTTTTGTCCTAGTAGTTTCTCCCATTGTATCAAAGTCCTCTCTCAGATAGCCCAGCCCTTGGGACCCTTCCCTTTTCTATCCATTGTAAAGTACCAGCTTCTCCCTGATGATCCTGTCTTGGACTTCTCATTTCCTTGTAGCCATGGCAAAGTCAATCAATCATACTGCCCTGTCCTTAGTTCCTCAAATGGTATATAAGTTTCCCAAGTTCTATTGTTCTTTGGAGAATCATCCAGGTGGATTCTCCCAGAGATACTGTCCAGGGAGCCCCAGGGTTTTGACTCTTTGTAGTTGGTGGCACTTGGCTCTGTGATAGTGGCCCATTATTGAATCTATTTCTTTCCTGATTAAAGACTTAGTTTTATCTGAGTACTTCAGAAGTTCTGTGTTTTTCCAAGTTGAGAAGTAATAAAAGGGAAAGGTTCAGTGTCTACACATCTCATCTTCAATAGTCAGTCAACAAGCATTTATTAAGCCCTTTCTGTGTGTCAAGAATTGTTCTGAATGCTGGGGATACAAAGAAAAACAAAAAAACAGTCCCTGTTCTCAGACAGCTCACAGTCTAATGGGAGAGACAAAATATAAAATATAAACAGGATCAATTGGAGATAATTAACAGAATAAAAGCATTAGAATTAAGATCAAAAAAGGCTTCTGTAGAAGGTAGGATTTTTAGATGGGACTTGAAGGAAGTCAGGAGGTTGAAAAGAAGAAGAAAAGAATTTCAAGCATGGAAGACAGTTATTGAAAATACCTTAAATGAAAATATTCAAGTTAAAATAAAGCCAGACAGTGTCACTGGGTCATATGCTGCATGGAGATGGGCAAAGTATAAGAAGATTGGAAAGAAAAAGGATGTCATTCATGAAAACCTTTAAAAGCCAAACACAATTTTTTATTTGATGCTGGAAATGATAGGAAGTTACTGGAATATATTGAATGAGGGCTGATGGAGATAAAAAAGGGAGATTTGCCATGATCAGACCTGAATGTTAGGAAAATCAATATGTATAAAGAACTACCAGACAAAAAGACTTGAGGCAGAGAGACCATTCAGAAGACTAGGTCAGTCATTAACACATATTTATTTATGTAAACTTGAAATTAAACTACCCAGGTAATTCCCTTCCCTCCCTTATATTCCCTCATTAAAGAAGGCAACATTTGACAAAAAGATCTTTGTATATCCAGAACTATGTCTTGCTATTTATCAGTCCTTTTCTGGAGGTGGACGTATACAAGTCATTCTTCAAACAATATTTCTGTTGCTGTCTAGAATGTTATTTTGCTTCTGCTCACTTCACTGCTCAAAATTTCATGTCTTCCCATTTTTTTAATTAATCTGTTCATTTCTCACTATGCAATGGTATTCTATCACAAGCATGTATCACAACTTGTTTAGCCATTCCCGAAGTAATAGGCATCCCCCTTCAATTCCTAGTTCTTTGCCACTATAAAAAGAATTGCTATAGTACTTTATTAAGCATATACTATGTGCCAGGGCATTGTGCTAGACAATGGGAAAATAGGTTCAAATAATGAAATGATTCTAACTTGCAATAAGCTTACATTCTAATTTGGGAGTAGAAATACATGTAAAAATACATACAAGAATATATAATTTTATGCCTTTATATGAAACTTTCACAAAATAATATCAATAAAGCAAATGAATATCTGTTTATATATATATAGTTTATATTATTACAAGGTATTAATATAAAATATAAATAATATAAAATGAAAACTATATATAGACACACAAAGTAGCTAAATATGAAGTCTTCTCTGACTACTCCAACTCCTAGGTTGATTTTTCCCTTTTCTGAGTTATGATACCAATTAAATACTATGCCATGGAACTTAGAAGCAATCCTTATTTTCCAAACATATCTCTCCCAATTCCAGATGATCATCCTTTATGATGAAGAATAAGAAAGAAAAAAGAAGAAAAAGTAATGGATAAAACTGACCAACTCTGGTGAACTCTGAGCTTCTCTAAAAGTCTTTCTTTATATACTCAGCACTACATTATCTCTGAGGTTCCTTCTTGGAAGCTTATACTCCACTACTTTGGGGGCAGACCAGCATTGGTTTTTAGACTTTAAATTTACTCATTATCAAAACTTCAAAGGGAGAAGAGGAAATTAGCACCACTTAGAATTTGCTCCACTGCTTATTATATTCATTTGCTTCATTAGCATTATTTTTCAGAAGTTTCATTTGGCTCAGATCCAAATAGTTACAATTATGCAGGTAATTTAGGTCAAAAACCTTGCTTGAGGAAAAAGTCCTTTGCAAGACTTGATTCTTCTCTCTGTGAAACACAGATAATTAACTGTCCTTCCTCCTCTACTTTACTTTGTGCTATGTCACCTGTCTTTATCCCCTGCATTTCTGGTGATTAGAAAGCTTGTAAATAGTTTACCACATTTTCCAAACCAGAAATCAGAACATGTAGTTTAACAAAGGATTTTCCTCCCTGATTTGTATCTCTAAAAAGAAGAACAATTTCATTGTGTTGTGTTTTCTTTTTTCTGTTAGCTCATTCAGTACTGTTTTCTAGTGTTTCATATCTATATATCTATATCTATATCTATATATTCCAGTCATATACACCATGGGGAGTAGTATGTTAGAGTTTTGCTGAATATTGAATGATTTTTTAGTCAAGATTCCTTTTTTGTTTATGACTCAATCTTTTATGATATATATTTTTTTCATGCTTTCTGGCCTGATTAATCTATTTACTATTTCATAAAATGTTGGAATTTACAAAGAATTTTAATGGTTTGTGTGGACAACAGTAAATAATGTTTGGAAACTGCATTGTTCAGGAAAACATACACTATATGGTAATCATATTTATAAAGCCACAAATAGTTAGCATATCCTTCATTTTGTTTAAATTCTGTTTGCCCCTGGGGAAAAATAATAGAAGTAATAATTCTGGTCCTACATAATTCAAATGAGTTGTTAATGCAAAAGTGAAACAAACAAAACAAAATATTATGTAAACCTTATGGTTGCATATTAGTGTATTAATAATTGTAAAAAGGAATTTTTTATTCCTTTTCTAATTTAATGGAGAACCTGGAGGTCCTCTTACCATAGAGATGTGTAGGAATTAACCAGCTCCCAGTGACAGGAAGTAGGAACCCTAGAGCCAGGAAGTGAGGTAGAAAGATGGGATAAAAGGCTGCCAGTGCCATTTGGTCAGTCTATCAGTTGCTGACAGTTAGGGCTGGCAGTGGCAGGGAAGTTGGCTGCTGGGCATGAGTTGGTCCTTGGGGGTTGGTTGCTGGTGGTGTAGGTTGGTGATTAGTTGGTGGTTGGCACTTAGTTGCTGGAATATAAAGGTGGGCCTGACCTTACTGAAAGGGCTTTTGGCTTTAGCCTTTAGAGGGTTTTTTGCCTTTTGGGTTTTCGGCTTTTAGTTGGGCTGTTAGGTTTCTTTCCTTTCCTTGAACTTTTTGGAAGGTGGCTGGTCTTTGTTGACAGAACTAATTGGGATTGATAAACATTGATTGGGTTGGTTTTGATTGAACTGAAGTGGGTTGGAACTTTGTGGGGTGGTTGTTAATATAGGTAGTTATAGGCAGTTTTCAATAGTAATTATAGGCAGTTATAAATAGTTATAGGAGAACTAGTATATCTCAGTAGTTCTGTTTTTCCAAGTTGATATCATTTAACTTCTGTTTGCCTTAACCCATTGGAGAAGGAAATGGCAAACTACTCCAGTATTTTGCCAAGAAAACCCCATGAACAGAGTTAGACAGGATTAAGTAACAGAGTATGTAAGGGTTAAAATAGGGGTTTTGACAAAATAAAAAGAGCAGCTGTTAATAACAAACGTTAGGAAATTTCTTTCCCTATATCTCCCCTTTACTATATTCTTTTACTATCTCTATTTTAATTAAACTAAATTGTTAATTGTTAAAAAGTATTAGAAGTTTTCTTTTCTCTGTCTTAAAGGGATAATACTAATTTACTAATACTAATTTACAACTCTACAATATTTTCATTAAAATTTGTTATTAAAAGCTGTTCTCTTTATTTTGTAAAAACCCCTATTTTAACCCTTACATACTCTGTTATTTAATCCTGTCTAACTCTGTTCACGGGGTTTTCTTGGCAAAATACTGGAGTACTTTGCCATTTCCTTCTCCAATGGGTTAAGGCAAACAGAAGTTAAATGATATCAACTTGGAAAAACACAGAACTACTGAAGTAGTCAGAGAAAATCAAGTCTTTAATCAGGAAAGAAAGAGGTCCAATAATCAGCCACTATCACAAAGCCAAGAGCCACCAACTATACAGTGTCAAAATCCTGGGGCTCCCTGGACAATGTCTCTGGGAGAATGCACCCTGTGAGATGATTCTCCAAAGAACAATAGAATTTGGGAAACTTATATACCATTTGGAGAACTAAGGACAGGGAAGTATGATTGATTGACATTGCCATGGCTACAAGGAAATGAGAAGTCCAAGACAGGATCATCAGGGAGAAGCTGGTACTTTACAATGGATAGAAAAGGGAAGGGTCCCAAGGGCTGGGCTACCTGAGAAAGAACTTTGATACAATGGGAGAAACTACTAGGATAAAAGGGTACTTAACATTTGATTTAGGTCTATAGTCCCATCTGAATCATTAAGTACTTTAAGGCATATTGTACAGTCTGAAATGGGTGAGTTGAGCCTTTCCTCTGGGTGAGTTCTCAGGAGACAAGGGCAAACTTGGGGTCTCAAGATTTCAAGTTGACAATGACTTGCCCAGGGTCACATGAATAGTGGCCGAGGTCAGATTTGGCACTCCTTTCACCAAGTCATCTAGCTGCCTCATATTAATATTTTGCATTAAATCAATCCATCACCTCAACAACTTTGTAATGTAATCAGGGCAATTTTTTTTAATAGAAAAGATGAGTCAAAGAGCAATTAAGTGTCTTGTCCAAGGTTGAACAGTTTGGGCAGGAATAGTTCAATAGACCCAATTAAATTCTACAAACATTTTTTTAGTGTCTATTCTGTGAAAGGTACTGTGAAAAATACTAGGTTAAGAAGATGAAATCAGACACAGTCCATTTCTTCAAGGAACTAAAACAAAAAGGACCATAGAACTAACACAATATGTCCAAAACAGAATTCATTGTCTTCCCCTCTAAACCCTTTCTACCTCTTACTGTAGAGGGCATTATCATCCTCCAGGTCCTTCAAGCTTATAGCCCAACAGTCATCCTGCATTCCTCACTCTCTCATCTCCCATAACCAAGGTGTTTTCAAGGGCTAGTGATTTCACCTTTGCAACATCTTTAAAATATACCCCTTTCTCTGCTCTTTAACTGGTAACACTTAAGTGGAAGCCCTCTTCTCCCCTCCCACTTCTTTTTTTTTTAATGAGTCCTGGCACTCTCAGTAACTACTGTAAGACAGAAGGATAAGGGCTAGGCAAACGAGGTTAAGGGACTTGCTCAGGATCACAGAGCCAGGAAGTGGCTGAGATCTGCTGTCCCTACCCCTCAAATCCTGATTACTGCAATAACCTTCAGGTAGGTCTGTTTTTTCTCAAGTCTCTCCCTACTCCAATTAATATGCCTTTCAGTAACTAAAGTGATTTTCTTAAAGCACAGATCATATGAGGTCACTTCCCTATTGAATAAGCTCCAGTGGTATCCTGACTCCAGGACCAAATACAAAAATACTCCCTTAGGCATTCAAAGCCCTTTGAAAACCAGCTCCTTCCAGTCTTTTAGTCTTCTTACACCTCACTCCTCAGTACATACTCTTAAAACCAGTGACATTGGTCTCCTGACTATTCCAGGAATAGGACACTGCATCTCTCAACTCCAGGCATTATCTCTGTCCCCTGTGCTTAGAATTTTCTCCCTCTGCTCTGACTGCTGATGTGCCTGGCTTCCTTTAAAGCACAATTAAAATCTCACCTTCTGTAGGAAGCCTTCTCTAATGCCTATTAACTCCATTTTCATCTCTTTGTTGATTAATTCTATTCATCCTGTATATAGCTTGCTTGGTATACAGTAGATTTGTTTTCATGTTCTCTCCCGCATTCAATTCTGAGATTTTTGAGGGCAAAGACTGATTTTTTTTGCCTCTTTGTAGCTTGCTTAGCACAGTGCCTGACATACAGTAAGTATTTAATAAATATTTATGAACTTGTTTCGACCACATTGACTTTTGTCTAAGTTGGAATCTACTTTTCATTTTCCTTTTTCAGAATTCTCCTTTTCTGAGACTCAGCTCAAGGACTATGTCCTCTATGAATATTTCTCTGAAAGCCTCCCAAGGTGGAAATACTCTATTCCTCTGACTTTTTCTTGAATATATGTCCCTTTCACATACAATCCACTTCATCAAGTAGCATGTAAGCTCTGTAAATTTGGAGACAAGGGGATTAAATTTTTTTTTAATTCCTAGGACCATATAAACTTATATATAATACCATATAGAATGTCATGTACTTAAGTATCTCAATTGAATCTTGTAAGGAGGAGAAATCATATACACAAATGATTATAATTTGAATTTTTAAAAAGCCCAAGGAGTATAAGGCACTAAAGAAGTCCTTTACTAAGTTTCTTTTCACTATTTGAATACTATCTAAGAGTAGTCAGTAAAACCATTAAAGACATCAAGCTGATGGAGAATTCCAAGTAAACTTTGGCAAGGAAACAGCCCAAGATTTCTAGAATGCTTGCACACAAAAAGAATAAGTAAAATACATTTTTAAAAAATATGAGAACAATCTCCAGGAAATGATGCAGAGTGAAAGGAACAGAGCCAGGAGAACCTTATACACAGAGATAGATGCACTGTGGTACAATCAAATGTAATGAACTTCTCTACTAGCAGCAATGCAATGACCCAGGACAATTCTGAGGGACTTATGAGAAAGAACACTATTCACATCCAGAGAAAGAACTGTGGGAGTAGAAACACAGAAGAAAAATAACTGCTTGATCACATGGTTCGATGGGGATATGTTGGGTATATAGACTTTAAATGATCACCCTAGTGGAAATATTCACAATATGGAAATAGGTCTTGATCAATGATATGTAAAACCCAGTAGAATCCTTCATTGGCTATGGGAGGGGGTGGGAGGATGGGAGGGAAAGAACATGAATCATGTAACCATGGAAAAATATTCTAAATCAATTAATTAAATAAAATTTTTAAAATAAAAAAATGAATCCTTTAGCAACTCTCATCAATACAGTGATCCAGATCAATTCTGAGGGATTTCTGACAAAAAAAATGGAAAATCAAGTCTCTTTAGAGCAGTAGAGTAGTAGGCAGCTCATAAGCTGAAGGTCCTGAGCTAGATCCTTGAAAGGAGGGTGTGATATGCTGGCAGAGGCTTCTGGAGACCAGAAGAGTCACTTGGCTTGGGCTTAGCCTCCCCCTCAAATGGATTGTCTTTTACCCCATTATTCAGTGTCCATTATTCAGTCTGAACTGCTAGCCTGAGATTCCCTTCAGGGTGAATTCTCACAGGAATAGGGAACAAGTACAATCTTTGGGGTCTTGTAACAGTTAAAATTTAGGGGAGACTGAGGCAGGTAGAAATTAGTTTCTCTCTGCAAGGAGTATTATATTTTTAGAGGTTTATTAAGGATTAAGGATTAAAGAATATACAAGTAAGAAACATGTGCCTAGGCCAGAGGCCTAGACAAATAACCTCACATCATGGAAGAGATGCCTCTGCTCCAAAACGGAAGTCCAAGAGAGAGAGAGAGAGAGAGAGAGAGAGAGAGAGAGAGAGAGAGAGAGAGAGAGAGAGAGAGAGAGTAAGAAAGGAATAAGTATGAAGGGCCTCAAGCCAATATGGCCTAGACCTGAGTCTTAAAAGAGAAATCAGTTTTTTAACACTCACCACAAGGTCTGACTAAACAAGGATACCAGGCCAGCATCCTTCCTCAAAGAGTCTTCCAGCCAGAGATTGTTTCAAAGGGCCTTTCTCAAGAGCCTCCAGAGCTCCTACCCCAGAAGGGTAGAGCCCCTCAGAGGAGCTCCTCAAGGAACTCTCCTTCAGAATGAGAGTCAGAAATTGAGATCCACAGAATGAGTCTTCTCAAAATGAGCTCCCTCCAAATCAGATCCAGCTCTTCTCTGAGCTCTTATTTTTAAGGGCAAAATCTCCTATGTCACCTCCCCTGAGTCCTTACATCTACCAATCACTGTAGATGTTTCTAAAGGACCGCCCATTTTGAATTCACAGCTGAGTAGTTTTAATCTCTTTAGTAATTCAGAAAAAAAATGCTGCTGTGTCCACAAATTTCATTAAGAAAAAACCTTTGAATAAGTTATCACCCTTTTAGGTTTAAGTAGTTTACAAGTTGCCCCACCTTTATAGGTACTTAGTATCCCATTGTATCAATTCTAAAATAGTCATGACTCAAAGAACTTCCTATCCCTTCCATAAGCATGGATCAAAGCACTTTTCATTGTTCTCAAGGAGCTCTCTGTCCTAAAGCAGTCCTAAGTAGGGTGGAGTAGGGATATTCCCAAGGCAAGGAGCCCTCACATTCAAATAGAATTCTCACTATCTGATAGGGAATTTTTTTAAGTAGAAGATTCCCCAATGGGAGAGACTCCTAACATTCATAAGTCTGAGAAATTTTGAGGTTTACAGTCTCCAACTTACAAGTTAGTCCTAAAACTTGGGGTTCATCAGATCTTACTAGGCTACAAGTTTGGGGTTTCTAAATTCCATGTTGACACATATGACATATGACTTTTCACTTGTTTATTTGGGTTTATGTTTTAGGGTTTTTGTTTTATATGATTATTCACTTACAAATATGAACAAATATGAACATGTTTTGTATAACAAGACATGTATAACTCAGAATTGCTTGCCAGCTCTGGCAGGAGGAAGGGAAGGGAGGAAGAGAAACAATTTGGATCATATAGCCTTGGAAAACTTGTGTGTAAATTTATTACATGTAATTGGTAAATAAATAAATTACAAAAAATAAAAATAAAAATGAGTCCTTTCCTTAAACTTCTAGATTTGTAGGGAAAACACTAATTTAGTTTGTACACTTTCTAGTCTATCAGTGTACACGTGAGGGCTCAGTATATCTGAACATCACAACATTGTTTCCTGAAGAGCAGAAATCCACATGAGGTATGTCTGTCTTGGACTTTCTCCAAATATATCAATAGTTACTTTACTTGTTACCAAAGATATACCCTTTATAAGGCAATTGAACTTATAATGAAGTTGTCTATAAGCCCCCATGCTGACAGGCCCACAACATGAATCTCAAGGAGGAGATTATTTTTTATGATAATTATCCAAATTAATCAAGTCAGAAGATAAAATACTATTACTGCTATTTCAAGGAAACCTATATGTTAATTCTTCCTATTAAGATTACATGAAAACAAAGCACTCAGATCAGAAAATTGGGAAGAAAACTCATTAACAACAATAATAATGAGTAGCTAGCATTTTTAGATTTGCAAAAACACTTTACATATATTATCTCATTTGATACTAACAAAAACCCTAGGAAGTCAGCACTATTATGTTCTCATTTTACAGATAAAGAAACTGAGCCCAACAGAGGTGAAGTGATTTAATTTGACTGTGATCACATCACTAGTAAGTGTCAAAGTGTGGAGAGCCATCACCCCTACTGTCTGACAGAGTCACAATCTGGGGAAATGGAGACTGCAAAGCAGCCCCCAGAAAATAAGGCACCCATTGACCCCCCTTCTGTGTGACTTCTCCCTCTAACTTCCCTTACCAATGGAATTGTTATGATTATTGTTCTCTCCCCAATACAGGAGAAATAATATGAGAGCAAATAGTTATAGGGTTAACACATATATATCACACCTTAATCCCCCCAGATTATTATCCTAAAATATTAGATTCATAGAATTAAAACCTAAAGATTATTACCCATTACTCCCCTCTTTTCCCTCTACACAGAGTTACATTTACTCCCATTACAAGCCAGACAAGCCAAGAATATCACCTTCAAACCCAGGTCTACAGGATGCACTCCAATGATTTGTTACATAACGACCAAGCAACTTTGCCAGGTACCTTATCCAAACACAAGAATTATAAAACTTGGAAATTGAGGAAAATCCCAATTCTGGTCTGTCTTAAATTACCCTTTAACCCTGTTCTGGCATTACACCAAAGCAACTAGAACTTGCTGCCTCTGTCAGAAGCAGCTGGCATATCTATGTCAGTCATGCTGCCACCACCTTTGAAGATGAACGATGTCAACATCTTGCCGCTGTGCGTGAACGCCAACATCAGGCTGTAACTGCACCTCCCGTAACAACTGGCTTCCCATGCCCCATGTGCCACAAACTTTGCGCCTCAGTCTTTGGACTTCAAAGTCATATGAGGGTACACTGTAGATGAAAACTCACAAAGACAATCATCATTCTCAGTTACCGAGAAACTACTACTAGTTACAAAATGTTTTGTTACCCATCTCCTAAGTAATTATGATTGATTGTGAAAGCTGACCAAAAGTAATAATGATTCTCCTAACTGGTCAACCCTAGGTCAGGAGGGACTAACCTCCAAATCACCCAACTCATGTCATTTACCTCCATCTCTGTTGTAGCAACAATGTTTCTTGACTATCACCTTAGGCTTCGTTTCTGTTGCTAGATTCTATGGAAACATGTATGTTGAGAAATGATGGTGTGCCAAGAAAGGATGTACTCACTGAACCAATAAAATAAACCAACCTCTGTGCCATGGCAGAGCACTGTGACATGGGATTGCACATGCAGTGTGTAATGGAGAAAAGGTTTGGGGATAAAGGAAACAGGATCTAGGAGAGAGACCGCTGATGTTTAGGGTTAGCTCAGAGAGAGGAGAGGAGGTTTGAAGATTTTCCCCCTTCACCCTTTACTCCTTAGCTATGGCTGCTCTCCCAGATTTGCTCGTGTCCCTCTTGTCCCCCTTCCACTATTAGAGACTTAAATATTTCTCCTTAAGAAGATGTCTCTCCTCTCTTGAAGCTGTTCACTCACACTTGATTCAGAGCTTGGGGATTCAGAGCTACTTTAATGTCAATGAACTCAATCAGGGTAATACAAAGGAATAACTGATAGGGAGAAGAATGGGAATAGATAGTGGGGGGAAAGGGTCTCTCTATCTAAACCCTTGTCCCTCCTTCCTCAACTTGGGGGGGGGGGACTCAGGCTTTGGCAGCATGAACCCCCTGAGAGTTAGTCAGGTGGATTTAACCCCTTGGCCACAGTTCAGACCCAGAACACGAGGAACTGAGATAAAGTCTGACAGAGATTCAAAATGCCTTTCTCAGGTTTCTCAATAGTCTTTTCAATTGGGAAATGTTGGTGGGGAAGGATTTCCACTCACAAGCAGAAAAAAAGTGGGTAACCCTCAGAAGAAAGTCTTATCCACTCATCCCTCTTCAGCTTCTCCAAACTGAGAAACCAACTGCTCTTCAGAGGGAACTTTCTGCTCCTCAAGATTTCAGCCTCCTGGGGCCCCTCCCCCATTGAGGTGATCAGATCCACACACTCTTCAGCCTTGCACTTTACCCCTAGTGCCAGCCTCCATCACAAGTGCCTCTCATCCATTATTTGACTGAATTGTCACACTTAGACAGAAGGACCCTTCCCTCTGGGAGACATCTGGAAAGGCTCTCAAAGTCAAAGGCAGAATTTGAATTCAGACAGATGCACAGGGGATAGAGTGTCAGGTTTGAAATCAGGAAGACTTATTTTTCCTGGGTTCAAATGTGGCCTCAGGATACTTACTAGCTGTGTGACTCTGGACAAGTCACTTAACCTTCTTTGCCTCAGTTTCCTCATCTGTAAAATGAGCTTGAAAAGGAAATGACAAACAACTCTAGGATCTTTGCTAAGAAAATCCCAAATGGGACCATGAAGAATTGTATACAACTGAACAACAATAACACACTTCTTCACTTATCTAATGCTCTCTACATTGCCTAGTTGCCAATTACTTGCCTAAAAGTTGTTTCTATTATCCAGTCATAGTACTCAGCCATTTCAAAATTCTAAATTAGTTTGTCATAAAACATTTTTATTCCAAATTCAAAAATGATTCCTAAGACTGTTTCTGTATAGTAAAATTACTCATTAAAATATGCTTATTTAATTATGTAAAGATTAAAATTAAGGGGAAACTGAGGCAGGTAGAGATTAGTTTCTCTCTGCAAGGAGTATTATATTTTATGAGGTTTATTAAAGATTAAGGATTAAAGAAAATACAGGATAAGAAACATGTGCCTAGGCCAGAGAGGCCTAGACAAGATAATCTCACATCATGGAAGAGCCACTTCTGCTCCAAAACGAAAGTCCAAAAGAGCCCACAAAAGCCTTTGCAATCAGGTTAAATCCCTTCTTGATCTTGGCCCACCTGAGAATTCAGTGAGATTACAAAGCATTTTGGGGAAGTGGAGCAAGGGCTTGTGGGGATTGAAGTCCAGAGTTCAAAATCCATTTTTTACATTTACACTTGAAAATGCAATGGTATGACATAGAAAGGAAGTTTATTCAATTTTCACATTTCTTTTTGTACACACACACACACACACACACACACACACACACGCACGCACACACGCACGCACGTGTGCATGCACAAGTTGACTCTGCATACCCTCACTTCTCTCTCTCACCCACACAGCTTGCACTGAAAGGGGCGCTAGGCACAGTGAATATGAGGAGATTTGGGTGAAATAAAGAAATCTGGCCTTTTCTGGCTGGAAATACACACTGAGAATCAGTAGCTTAAAACTTGGTTAGCTCACAGAACTCGAGAGGAATTGTAGTAAATATATGCTAATCATTCACTTCAAAGACTGCAAACTTTATGAAAGCAATAGCATAATAATGAGAAGACTCTCAGGTGCACCCCTTGGCTACCTAGTCTCATTATTTTTTTTTCCTTTTGAGATGCTAATAAAAGGTATTTTTCCAGTTCCTGGGAGTTCTTCTTTTGTTCAAACACATTCCTTTCTTGATGAGAGATCAAAGGCTTAAAAATACACAAGCCTTCAGTTAACTATTTTTCTTCTCTAAGCTAAACTTCCCATTCCAAGTCTAAAAATCTCTTTGCTTCCCTTTAGATCTTCATTAATCAATCAAGAGGTTTGGGGGGGGGGCTTTTTAAAGCATTTACTATGTGCCAGGTCCTGTGTAAAGCATGGAAGTGGGGTGGGGGTTAAGGGGAAAACATTTAAAAGATGGGGGGGCAGAAATGCAGCCCTTGCCCTCAAGAAACTCACACCTTTCTTCATTCTTCCTCCTAAATTAAACTCTATTCACCCTTATGCCTGAATGCCTGAGGTATAATGGCAAACCCAGAAAACAAGGCAAGATATAACTTGCCATTATGACATTCTAAAATTTTTATTGAATAAGATACTTTTCTTCCCTATTTCTTACAATCAGAATATCATTTAAACATATTATTCGATTTTAACATTAAGATTCATTTGAAAACATCTAAACCAAAAAAAAAATAAAAAGCAAAATGGAAGTTTCTTATTGTGCTTTTCACCCACATAGTCTATACATTGTGTTTTGAGTGGACAAGATGTTTAAGCAAAGTCTTAAATAAATGTAGTTAGAGTGAATTAAACTGAGGAATGATGCTCTTCCTGCTTGCTCTCTTATGCATCAGTGGACAAGCAATATAACTCTAAAGCCATAGCCTCTGGGTAACTCACTAAATTCTCCCATACCTAGTAATTTTGTCATTCACTTTCCCTTTAATTTCCTCATTCATACTTCTCTTTTCTACCCCCCCCCCAAGTCAGAGAGTTTTCTAAATCCATTTTTTTTATGATAGAGAGACAGAGACAAAGAAAGAGAGACAGAGAAAGGCCTAGGACTCTGATAAATGTATTTCAGACATCATCTCATTTGAACTTTAGAGAAACCTGGTATGTAAGTGCTCTTAACTCTGTTGTAGAACTGAGGAAACTAAGACATCCAGAGATTAAGTCACTTTCCAGGGTAATAAAGCAAGTAAGAGACTAAGGCCACAATTGAACTTGTCTTTTTCAAGCCCAGAGTTTATCCACTGTATAACCTACCTGCCTCTCTTTTCATTATTTAGTTGTTTTTAGTCCTGGCCAATTCTTCATGAACCCATTTGGGGTTTTCCTGGCAGAGATACAGGAGTGGTTTGCCACTTCCTTCTCCAGCTCACTTTGCTGATGAGGAACTAAGGTAGAGTTAAATGACTGGTGTGGGGTCACACAAAGTATCTGAGGCTTCTTGATTTCAAATTTGGCAATCTTTCTTTCTTTCTTCCTTTCTTTCTTTCTTTCTTTCTTTCTTTCTTTCTTTCTTTCTTTCTTTCTTTCTTCTTTCTTTCTTTCTTTCTCTTTCTTTCTTTCTTTTTCTCTCTCTTTCTTTCTTTCTTTCTTTCTTTCTTTCTTTCTTTCTTTCTTTCTTTCTTTCTTTCTTTCTTTCTTTCTTTCTTTCTTTCTTTCTTTCTTTCTTTCTTTCTTTCTTTCTTTCTTTCTTTCTTTCTTTCTTTCTCTCTCTCTCCCTCTCTATCTATCTATCTATCTATCTATCTATCTATCTATCTATCTATCTATTTATCTATTTATCTATCTATCATCTATCTATCTTCTACCTATCTATCAATCTATCTAACTACTATAAGAGAGAAGTTACAAAAGGAGGAAAATTCAGATCCAACAAGGCAAAGGAATAGACCAAATGGGGGAAAGACAAAGAAGACTCAAGATTCCAGGAAGGAACAGAGGAGCTGAGAGGATTCAAAAACTGTCAGTTCACTTCTGATCAACTCTCTCCTATAGTGAAGGGTCTAAGAAGAGGACCTCTGAGATGGAGGATCCCTCTGGACATTGACTACATTCCAGTGAACCCCTAAATCTCTTTGGTTCCAACTAAAGATAAAAGTAGATTGGGACTTTATAGAAAGCTGTCTACTGAGAAGATTTCTCTTTCCCCAAATTGTCCTGAAGTTCAACTCACAGCCAGATTAGCTTAAGAGGAAGGACAAACCCAACAACTAACCAAAGGAGGGTCAGGAAGACAGCCTGAAACCCTCAGGATTTGGGTGGAGGTCAGTTGTTAATCTATACGGATTCTTATCTCCCACTTTCCTTAACTAAATACCCTTATTCTCCCTTCCCTATGTATCTTCAAGAATAAAGTGTTACCTTTTAGATCAGGTCTGTCTGCTTTCTGATACCAAAGAAGGAGACTGAGGATTTGGGGAGAATCATACCATTTCCCCAAAAAGGGAAAATAGTTCAAGACCAGAGCTAAGGAGTGAACTAGGTCTCAAAGGGAAAGGTGTCAGTTGGGATATTGGAAGGATCCAAAGGCAGGAAGTTTATCTTGTCTATCAGCAACAGTTAAGATCAAGAAGGGAGGTAGTGGGTCATTTCACTAAGACCTTCTCTTCCAATCCTTAACCTACACCTCCCAAACCCAATCTCTGAGGAGACATATTCTGTCCCTCTGAAAGACAAATTGTGCTATCTTCTTCAAGGGGAAGAGAGGGGAGGGTCAATCTCTTTCCTCTCTCCATTTCTACAGTTCTTTCACCCTCTATATCCAGTTCTCCAGTGTGTGTGTGTGACCTCCTTCTGGACATATATTACACTATATCTATCTATCTATCTATCTATCTATCTATCTATCTATCTATCTATCTATCATCTACTCTACTTATCTGTCTATCTATGCCTCTACAAAGAGATAGTAAGACAGAGTTGAACAGAAACATATAAATGAATAAAATAAAAATATTTCAAAGAGGAAGAGAAGAAAAGAAACATAAAGAGAGTGGCCCTAACAGTACAGTAGAGAAAAAATACTACAGAGGAGACAGTATCCATCATAATAACTCTAGTTTATGCATGGAAATTAGATAAAAATAAAAGTAATATCAGAATAAAGACCCTGACTTGGTATTTTATATGCTCTAATGCTAACTATAAGGATGAATTATTGTGGGGTTTTTTTATATCTCAAGAATTCTTAAATAAATACATAGCTGTTTTAATATAATAGAGGAAATATATCTTTACATGTTGTTTTTTGTTTCAGGTAGTTTCAAAACAACTTTCCTGGATAATAAAATCCAACAGTCAAGCATTTGTCATATGAAAAATTAACAAAGCATTCAGATAAAAGATGAAAAATAAAGCAAGCAAATATCTTATTATTTAGCTTACATGATAAATGATGCCCAACTATTCAGTCTTTTGGAAAGTTTGCAATGAGTACCAAATTTTCCAAGTTTCATCTCAATTTTTGATGTTATAAATCTCATCTCTGGCCAATTTATTGTCCATATAGTCAAATATTTTGTATGACTTACCTTGATTTGGGACAGCTAGTTGGGTTAGTGTATATAGTGTCATGTCCTTAGATCAAAACTGGCTTCACACACTTCCTACCTGGGTGTGACCCTGGACAAGTCACTTAAACCCCATTTCTTAGCTCTTACCACTGCCTTGGAACCAATACATAGTATTGTAAGGGGAAGAAAAGGAGATCTTATAAAAGGTTGGACTGGATTATTTAAGAATAGGGTCACTAGGAATTTTATGAAATTCCCAAAAAATATTTATTTAACAAATTATTTACAAAATATAGAAAGAGTGAATCATATCATTATAATCAGCTTACTTCCCTACCCTCTTTCTAAGTATATTCCTTCTATCTGCAAAGTAAGCGAATGGAGCCAAATCTATTGGGCATCAACTGATAAAAAGAAGGCAGAAGTCACAATCATGATATCTGACAAAGCCAAAGTAAAAATAAATCTAGTTAAAAGAGATAGGGAAGGTAATTACATCCTGATAAAAGGCAGTATAGACAATGAGGAAATATCCATACTCAACATGTATGCACCAAATGGCATAGCATCCAAACTTCTAAAGGAGAAACTAGTAGAGCGCAAGGATGAAATAGATAGAAAAACTATACTAGTGGGAGACCTGAACCTTCCTTGATCTGAACTAGATAAATCAAACCAAAAAAATAAATAAGAAAGAGGGAAGAGAAGTGAATGAAATCTTAGAGTTAGGTGATTTCTTTGTTGTTTGACCATTTCCCCTCCCTTTTTATAGGTAGTTTCTGTTTTCTGGGAGTTTAGGGTATCCTCTTAAATCTCAGTCCTTCCTTGATGCTATCATTAGCTTATTTCCTGAGTTTCTGCCAGTTTCAGTTCTTTGGAAATTGTATGATTGCCTGAGGATTGGGAGTTCTGAGGGCCTCCTCCAAATGCTAATTCAATTATTCCTTGAGATTCTAAAAACTTAAATAATTGCCTCAGATTTGGGCATAAGCTTTTCATTTCACACTGAACTTGATCAGATCAGAGGCTGCTCAAATTCTAGCCCCAGGCTTAGATCCAAATTTTTGGTCTCACTGTGTAGTTGATCCAATTAGGCACTGTTAGGGCCAGAATGTAAGGGGTTACTATAAAAGGTTGGACTTGATTATTTAAGAATAGGGTCACCAGGAATTAAATCAATTCCAAAATGATTTTTTTTGCAGTTTATTTATAAAATATAGAAAGAGTGAAAGTAAGAAAATCAAAGAGAGGATAGGGTAAGATATCTACCATACACACTTCATCATAGACTGCCCTGGGCTGGGATCTTGTACTTCACCACAAGTTTAAAACCTTAAGGAGTGTGAGTTGGCTTGGACCTCTATTTTCCCAGGTAGGGTCTCAGTGCTTTATTGTTGGCTTGGGCTCAGGTTCAGAAATTGGCATAGCAGGGGTCAGCTGGGTAGCTCAGTGGATTGAGAGCCAGGCCTAGAGACCAGAGGTCCTAGGTTCAAATCTGACCTCAGACACTTGGCTCCAAGATGGAAGGTAAGGGTTTAAAAAAAAAAGAAATTGGTATAGTAGATGTGGGGTTGGGGTGTGTGGCTTGTTCTTGGCTTGCTCTTCACTACGTGTTATAGTCTTGCTGACTGTGTTCCCCTCTCACCCAAATGCCCCAGATGTTCTCTGCCTACCTTATAAGTCTTTTTTTTTTCTTGAAAGTTGTTTCTGGCTCCTTGTTGGTTCTTTCACTCTTATACTTTGCTTACTGATTCTGTCTGATTCCAAAAGAAGGGAATACAAAGAGAGCCATTGCACAGTGCCAAAGAAGCACAAAGCTACTTGCATAGTGCCAATAGAGCACAAGGTCAAAGAGACCAGACCAAGCCTATGTGGACTGATGACATTCTGCTCAAAGAGCTCAAGGACTTAATCATGTGTTAGACTCAAGGTTGTGGCTGTTTAACATGTATTAAATGCAAGTCTTCCTTGTACCACACACTTTATATAAAATACATGACATCAATTATTCTGGCTCTATTCTGGATCCCATTTGCTCCTATAATCTAGTCCCTTTTCTCTCTTATAGTATGGCAACTTCCTGTAGTCTTGGCTGCAAATGGCCAAGTGAAATATTACTGCATTTTGTCCTCCACACTTTTGTGAGACAAAAATTACGTAATTGGACCCTGATTCAAGGACCCATTATGAATTTATTTTTTTTACTTAGAATTTTTTCATAAGACTTTGATAGTTTATATTTCATCCACAAATTAGCTTCTCTTTTATTTGGATTTTGTTTTGATATTTTTATTTCTCTTGCCAATTGATTCATATACTATAACAATTAAAAGAATGGTTGGTATAAACTGTGACCGCGGAAATATGGTTTCAAGATATTGTCTTGAGTTAAATCAAATATAAAGTGGTCATCAGGGGAAAATTCCCAAATATGAAATATGCCCAAGTCAGCTGGGTTTTAATGGTACAAATTAAGGAATTAATGAAAGGGAGAGAGAGAGTAAGAGGAAATAATGAGAAAAGGGGGTAGGCCAGCCCAGGCCAGCCTAGGCCAGCCTTGGCCCAAGCCCTAAGAGAGATCAGTCATTCTTTAATCCACTCACCACAAGATTTGTCCCAAGCAAGATTCTAGTGTTTCAGAGAGACCCAGCTACTCCAACTATTCCGAGCTCTAATTCAGCTTTGGCAAACTGAATTTTCAGCCAGCCACCTTCAAGGCAGCTCTGGCAAGCTGCCTCTCTCCAGTTCAGCTTTGGCAAGCTGAATCTCCCAGGGACCTCTTTTGAGCTCCTTTTAAAGAGAATTTTCTCCTATGTCACCTCCCCTAAGTTCTCACATCTACCAATCACAGTAGATGTTTTTCCAAAGGACTGACCATTCTTAATTCACACCTTCTTTAGTTCTCAACTTCTCTGGGTAGACTAAAACTTCTGAGTGAGTTCTCACCTCTTTGCCCCTTGCAAGTTTACAACTTGCCTGACCTTCATAGGTACTTAGCACCTTTTTGTATTAGATCTAAAAACAGACTTAGCTTTAGGGATTTTGCCTCACTATAAGTATGAGTTAAGTACTTTTCATTGTTCAGTAAGGAGTTTACAACTTTATCTTTCCCTAAAGTATGCTTAAGTATGGGTGAAGTAGAGTTCTCACATTCCTAATTCCCTTCATTGTTTAAAATGGGGAATGGTCTTAACCAAGTGTTCTGAAGTAGAGTCTGAGAATTTTTAAGATTCACAATACCTCATAACTCAACCATGCATCCCTAAGTGATTCCTGTGTTTTTCAACACCCTCTTCAGGGGGGAATGTATAATTATTCAAAAATGCAAAGTTTAAATTCTTTTTGAGAGTAATGTTAGGTTTAGAAACATGCTAACTCTCCAAATCTAGAAAGTGAACTGTTTGGAGAAGGCACCATGAAGATGCCTCCATAGACCACACACTGTACCAGAAGATCCAGAGTGAATTTTGGGATGTGGTGATTTGAACTGTGTGGGGTTGAATGTATTTGTTTTTGTAAGCATACTCTTATGCCAAAGGGAACTACCCCCTAACTGACTTTTTATCAATGTGCCTAGCAATCATTGGTTTTGTTCTCTTTTCCATTTATCCCCAAATTATTATAATTTCAAAGTTGGTTATATTTACAAGATCCGTTGGAGAGACTAGTCTTCCAGGGATCACAGGGAGAATGTATAATTGAAAATCTGTTACTATAAAAAAAAAAACTACATTTCCTGGGAGTCCACTGACTTCCTGTCATTGGTACCTCCTGTATATGGAGGATATTAGCGAGTGGACAGTCATTTTGGGCTTATAGCCAGTATGGTGGAGGTGGTAAGCTAAGCATGGGGATTTTATTATCAGCCCTGGGCACATGGTCTTTATTTTGTATCTTCTTTATTCCTTGATTTCTAATAATCATTAATAAACCTCCTAAAATATATTATTTTATTATTACACATTAATTTTAAATTTTACATATTCTTGACTTTTTGTTCTTCCAGATGAATTTTCTTAGTATTTATACTAGCTCTACAAAATATTTTTGGGGCAGCTTGATTGATATGGCACTGGATAAGTAGGTTAGTTTAGATAAAATTGTCATTTTTATTGTATTTGCTCAGCCTACCCATGGGCAATTAATATTTTTCTAATTGTTTAGATCTGACTTTATTTGTGTGAATTGTTTTGTATTTTAATTCATATAGTTCCTGGGATTGTTTTGGCAAGTAGATTTTGTAACAGTTAAAATTCAACTATTATGATTAAAATTCTGGGGAAACTGAGGCAGGTAGAAATTAGTTTCTCTCTAGAAGTATTATATTTTTAGAGGTTTATTTAAGATAAGGAATTTAGGAAAATACAAGTAAGAAAGGCACGTGCTAGGCCCAGAGAGCCTTTTCACAACCACTCTCATCTTGCTTGCCAGGTGGAGAGTCGCATGTGCTCCGAAGTGGAAGTAGGGAAGAGAGCCTGTAACCTTTACAGCCAGGTTAAATAGAAATTCTTGACCTTGGCCCAGGTGGAAATCTCAGTGAGATTAGAGGGCATTCTGGGAGCTAGCAAGGACTCTTGGGATTTGGAGTCTGGAGTTCAAGTCTCTATTTTTACATCTCTCCGTGTGATCATTTGGGAAAAAATAATTTTTCCCCCCAAAGGATCATGAAAGCATAATCAACTGAAAGATCATAATAAATTGAGGATAAGCGAGAGAAAAAAAAAGAAAAAACAATAATTGCTGGACGCATTGACAAAAAGCCAGTTAGGGGGCAGTCCCCTTTGGCATGAAAGTATACATACAAATAAATGTTCAATCAACCACACCCAAAGTTCATTCTTGTGGTCTAGAGGCTTCTTCATGGTGTCTTCCCCAACAGTTCAGTTTCTGGATTCAGGGAAGTAGCATCATTCTTTACCTAAAATTCTTCTTAAAAGGAATTTAAACTTTGCAATTTAAATAATGATACTTTTTACATTTCCTCATGTTGTGGGTGATTAAAAAATACAGGATCACTTAGGGATGCATGGCTGAGTTATGAGGTATATGAATCAATTGACAAGAGATATTAAAAAAGACATCACAAAAATCCAAATAAAAAAGAAAATTTCTGGATGAAAATATAAACTATCAAAGTCTTATGTGTAAAAATTCTAAGTAAAGGAAAATAAATCTATAATAGGTCCTTGAGTCAGGGCCCAATTAAAATGATCTAAGGAATGATGCATTTATCCAGTCAGTGGCCAGGACTACAGAAAATTACCACACTATAAAAGACAGAAAAGGGACCAGATTATAGAAGCCAAGTAGGAGCCCAGTTTGGGGATACTCTGTATTTTCAGAGTGAGTGTAGACACAAGGAAAGCCTATGTCATAACAAATGTTAAAGACAGTAACCTCCGTTCTTCACACTAGGTTCAAAACCTTTGCATTGTTCTAGAAGTGCATCAATCCATCCTGGATTTTTTTTTTTTGGCCCTGTGCAATGACACTTGTGTGTATATCTTGTCCTGGAATCAGACAGAATTGTTAAGTAAAGTCCCAAAAAAATTTTTTAAATAATTAGTGGCATCATTTTTTATAGTCTCAAGCTTTAGGCGCATGCATTAGCAAATGTATCTTAAACTTATATTACTGGAAAATGAAAAAGTTAAAGAAAATCTAAATGCTGGTGACATGCTTCAAATATAAAAAGGAGAGAAAAAGTAAAAAAAAAATGAATAGTATATTGCACATGCAAGAAAATATAATAAAAGAGTTTTCAAGAATTCAAAAATATAGCTTATAATCATTGACACAGCTAAGAAAATGTAGAATACAAGGCTTTCTCACCAAAAATGAGATCCATTTCCTCTTCATATCTGGCCATGATCCACTGTGAGTACAAGCAAATGAATTGAGCAAGGTAACATTTTTCATTGTTAAAGAACAGTAGTACAAATATGTAGTTATCAATATCCCCAAAATTCTCAATAGCCCAATTAAGCACAATAGCAAATAAACACTATCATATTTTACTTAAGTTGCTGTATGGCATTTTTAAAAGCCAATGAACCAATGGATATTTGTCACAAGTTTTTACAAACGTAGCAAATCTTTCAACCTAGGTAATAAACATATTTTTAAACAAAATAAAACTAATTTGGGGTTTTAGAACATTATCAAGAAATCTAGATATCATTCTGGTGGAAGTAAAGTAGTGAGCTGAAGAGTATAAATAAGGGGTGCTCCTTTTTTGGAGGCTTTTTAGGGGTACATGCCCTGAGATTAACTGGCCCATTTTCCATTCACATATTTAGAAATGCGGGAAGTTGGGGGTTATAATCGTATTTTACTTCAGCTACTAGAATGGGCCTTACACCTCGTGTTAGGGGCAGGCAAAAATGACCAGAGATTGTTAAAAAAAATTTCCAAAAATCATGTTTAAAAAACCCTTAAAATCAATTGAGATATTTAGCATATAAATTTTCCAAAGGTTATTATACAGTTGTAACCAGTTCTGATGAAATCCATCCATCCTTTATGTGACAATGTACAAAGTCAAAATTAGAAAAGCTGTTTTTTCATATATGGGCTTAACTACAATGATATTTGTTCAATATGGTTATAGGGAAAAAGCAACAGAACAGAATAATATTGAATGCAGTAATATGTGAATTTAAAATCACAAAGTTAAACCTTAAACAAAGCAAATAGTAAAATGCAATAGAATACAGAGATTTGTATATGCAATAGAATACAGAGATTTGTATAAACCATTGGAGTCTTAAATGCCTTAAAAATATAATCTCCAGTCTCTTTAAAGTTTCTTGGGTTTTTATCCATTTAGATGCCTATTGTCTGAAGGCAAATTGATATGGGCTAGGCAATGGGGGTTAAGTGATCTGTCCAAGGCCACACCACCAGGAAGTGTCTCAGGCCAGATTTTAACCAAAGACCTCCCGTCTCTAGACCTGGCTCTCAGTTCACTGAGCTGCAGAATTTACTCCACATAGTTAGCTAAATGGTTGTACAGAGCTGAATCTTTTCCCTGACAGGCAGGTAAAGTCAATAAAAGGATCAATGCAATTAAAAGATATTCTTGTAAAATAGCCATGCTTTTAAGTTCCTGCTTGAAAAAAACTTTCTTCTTTACCTTTTCTCTCTCCCCTCCTACGATCCTCCCATGTGGAGGTCAATACCTAAGGGAAATTTACCCCGTTTGTTACCAGCTGGTTTTTGATCCTGAAGAAACTGGGTCTGCTATCAGCAGCCTCGGTCCTGGGGCTGGGTCTCGGGCAATGAGCCGTCTGGGTGGGAGGCCAGTTTTTGCCATACCAGGATCGGCTGGGCCAGATGGGCGAGAGTCCACTGGGGTGGGCAGGGCTGGGACAGGAATGTAGGAAAGCAGGGCCGGGAGCCAGAGCAGGGCCGAGATGAGTCAAAAGGCTTGCTAAAAAGGCTTGGAGAAACGCGGCTTAGAAATCATTATCTAGACTTCCGGTTAAGATGGCGGCTTAGAGAAAGCTAAAGCTCAGATCTCCTGAAAACCCTTCCCGACCAATCTCAAACGATAAGCTCCTAAGGCGCCGAAATTCAAAACGATCAACAGCACAGACCCTGGGAACCCTCCTCCTGGACCTGGACCCGGATCAAAAGGTACGGCTCCCCTCAAAAGCCAGAACCCGAGATCCCTCGGACCTCAGGGGTAGGAGCACAGAGTCCAAGGCTCCCGGAAGCCGCAGCCCGGCTGGGCTCAGAGAGCAGAACCCTCAGGGCCTTCTACAGTCCCGGTGAAAGTTACTGCCTGGGGCTTCCGCTGCAGAGAGCTGGTCGAAACAACAGCAACCCTCAGGGCGGGCAAGACAGCCTCACGGGCTGGATCCTGCTATCCAAGTCTCAGTGAAAGTCTGTGCTCTCGGAGCTTGGGGAAGCGGCAGCCCATCCCCCCGCAGGCCGACGAAACAGCCTCACGGCCAGGGATTCTGAAGGCAACTTCCGGAAATCGAGCCAGGGGGAGAGTGTGGCCTCGTGGTCCGACCCTTCCATTCCAGTTCCAGTGAGGCATATTCAGTTTAACCCAGGGAAAGCTCATAGAACCATCTGCCCAGGACTAAAGCCTCTGAACACCAGAGACAAGAAAAACTAATCCTCCACATTCAGAAATGGCAAACTCCACAGAACCACAGAAGCCCCAAAATACCAAGAAAAATAAGAAGAAAGGGGCGACTTTGGACACATTCTATGGAGCCAAAATACAAAATACAGAGCAGACAGAAGATAATATAAAAGAAAATGCTCCAAAACCTTCCAAAGGAAATGGAAACTCTCCACAAACCTATGAAGAATTTGAATCAGAAATGACCAAAAAGATGGAAGCCTTCTGGGAGGAAAAGTTGGAAATGATGCAAAAGAAATTCACGCATCTACAAAACCAGTTTGACCAAACTGTAAAAGAAAACCAGGCTTTAAAGGCCAGAATCAGGCAGCTGGAAGACAACGATCGTGTAAAAGAGCAAGAATTAATAAAGCAAAGCCAAAATACCAAGAAATTAGAAGAGAACATAAAATATCTCACCGACAAGGTGATAGATCTGGAAAATAGGGGGAGAAGGGATAATTTAAGAATAATTGGACTCCCAGAAAAGCCAGAAATAAACACCAAACTGGACATGGTGATACAAGATATAATCAAAGAAAATTGCCCAGAGATTCTAGAACAAGGGGGCAATACAGCCACTGACAGAGCTCACAGAACACCTTCTACACTAAACCCCCAAAAGACAACTCCCAGGAATGTAATTGCCAAATTTCAAAGCTATCAAACAAAAGAAAAAATCCTACAGGAAGCCAGAAAAAGACAATTTAGATATAAAGGAATGCCAATCAGGATCACCCAAGACCTTGCAAGTTCTACTCTGAATGATCGTAAGGCATGGAACATGATCTTCAGAAAGGCAAGAGAGCTGGGTCTCCAACCAAGAATCAGCTACCCAGCAAAACTGACTATATACTTCCAAGGGAAAGTATGGGCATTCAACAAAATAGAAGACTTCCAACTTTTTGCAAAGAAAAGACCAGAGCTCTGTGGAAAGTTTGATACCGAAAATCAAAGAGCAAGGAATACCTGAAAAGGTAAATATTAAGGAAAGGGGAAAATGTTATCTTCTTCTTTTACTCAAACTCTCTTCTATAAGGACTACATTTATATCACCTATGTATACTAACATGTGGGGAAAATGTAATGTATAAATAGGGGGTAAAGAAAGACCAAATAGAATAATCATTCTCACACAAAGATTCACATGGGAAGGGGAGGGGAAGAAAACTCCTATAAGAAGGAGAGGAAGGGAGGGGGGGGGTTAATTAAACCTCAATCTCAGGGAAATCAGCTCTGAGAGGGAAAAACATCCAGATCCATTGGGATCTTGAATTCTATCTTACCCAACAAGGGTAAGGAGAAGGGAAAACCAAGGGGGGGAGGGGGAGAGGGAGAACAAAAAGGGAGGGAAAGAGAGGGGGGGAGGGGGAGGGAACAAAAAGGGAGGAACTAAAAAGGGAAACATCAAGGGAGGGGACAAGGGGGACTGTTTCAAAGTAAATCACTGGACTAAAAGGTAGAGCCGAAGAAGAAAAGGTTAGAATTAGGGAAGGCAATCAAAATGCCAGGGAGTCCACAAATGACAATCATAACTTTGAACGTGAATGGGATGAACTCACCCATAAAACGTAGACGAATAGCAGAATGGATTAGAATCCAAAACCCTACCATATGTTGTCTTCAAGAAACACACATGAGGCGGGTTGACACCCACAAGGTCAGAATTAAAGGATGGAGTAAGACCTTCTGGGCTTCAACTGATAGAAAGAAGGCAGGAGTGGTAATCATGATATCTGATAAAGCCAATGCAAAAATAGACCTGATCAAAAGGGATAGGGAAGGTAATTATATTTTGTTAAAAGGGACTATAGACAATGAGGAAATATCATTAATCAATATGTATGCACCAAATAATATAGCACCCAAATTTCTAATGGAGAAACTAGGAGAATTGAAGGAAGAAATAGACAATAAAACCATACTAGTGGGAGACTTAAACCAACCATTATCAAATTTAGATAAATCAAATCAAAAAATAAATAAGAAAGAGGTAAAAGAAGTGAATGAAATCTTAGAAAAATTAGAATTAATAGACATATGGAGAAAAATAAATAGGGATAAAAAGGAATACACCTTCTTCTCAGCACCACATGGCACATTCACAAAAATTGACCATACATTAGGTCACAGAAACATAGCACACAAATGCAGAAAAGCAGAAATAATGAATGCAGCCTTCTCAGATCACAAGGCAATAAAAATAATGATTAGTAATGGTACATGGAAAACCAAATCTAAAACCAATTGGAAATTAAACAATATGATACTCCAAAACCGTTTAGTTAAAGAAGAAATCATAGAAACAATTAATAATTTCATCGAGGAAAATGACAATGGCGAAACATCCTTTCAAACCTTTTGGGATGCAGCCAAAGCAGTAATCAGAGGTAAATTCATATCCCTGAATGCTTATATTAACAAACAAGGGAGAGCAGAGATCAATCAATTGGAAATGCAAATGAAAAAACTGGAAAGCGATCAAATTAAAAACCCCCAGCAGAAAACCAAATTAGAAATCCTAAAAATTAAGGGAGAAATTAATAAAATCGAAAGTGATAGAACTATTGATTTAATAAATGAGACAAGAAGCTGGTACTTTGAAAAAACAAACAAAATAGACAAGGTACTGGTCAATCTAGTTAAAAAAAGGAAGGAAGAAAAGCAAATTCACAGCATTAAAGATGAAAAGGGGGACAGCACCTCCAATGAGGAGGAAATTAAGGCAATCATTAGAAATTACTTTGCCCAATTATATGGCAATAAATACACCAATTTAGGAGAAATGGATGAATATATACAAAAATACAAACTGCCTAGACTAACAGAAGAGGAAATAGAATTCCTAAATAATCCCATATCAGAAAGTGAAATCCAACAAGCCATCAAAGAACTTCCTAAGAAAAAGTCCCCAGGGCCTGATGGATTCACCTGTGAATTCTATCAAACATTCAGAGAACAGTTAATCCCAATACTATACAAACTATTTGACATAATAAGCAAAGAGGGAGTTCTACCAAACTCCTTTTACGACACAAACATGGTACTGATTCCAAAACCAGGCAGGTCAAAAACAGAGAAAGAAAACTATAGGCCAATCTCCCTAATGAATATAGATGCAAAAATCTTAAATAGGATACTAGCAAAAAGACTCCAGCAAGTGATCAGAAGGTTCATTCACCATGATCAAGTAGGATTCATACCAGGGATGCAGGGCTGGTTCAACATTAGGAAAACCATCCACATAATTGACCACATCAACAAGCAAACTAGCAAGAATCACATGATTATTTCAATAGATGCAGAAAAAGCCTTTGATAAAATACAACACCCATTCCTATTAAAAACACTAGAAAGCATAGGAATAGAAGGGTCATTCCTAAAAATAATAAACAGTATATATCTAAAACCAACAGCTAATATAATCTGCAATGGGGATAAACTAGATGCATTCCCAATAAGATCAGGAGTGAAACAAGGATGCCCATTATCACCTCTACTATTTGACATTGTACTAGAAACACTAGCAGTAGCAATTAGAGAAGATAAAGGAATTGAAGGCATCAAAATAGGCAAGGAGGAGACCAAGTTATCACTCTTTGCGGATGACATGATGGTCTACTTAAAGAATCCTAGAGATTCAACCAAAAAGCTAATTGAAATAATCAACAACTTTAGCAAAGTTGCAGGATACAAAATAAACCCACATAAATCATCAGCTTTTCTATATATCTCCAACACAGCTCAGCAGCAAGAACTAGAAAGAGAAATCCCATTCAAAATCACCTTAGACAAAATAAAATACCTAGGAATCTACCTCCCAAGACAAACACAGGAACTATATGAACACAACTACAAAACACTCGCCACACAACTAAAACTAGACTTGAACAAATGGAAAAACATTAACTGCTCATGGATAGGACGAGCCAATATAATAAAAATGACCATCCTACCCAAACTTATTTATCTATTTAGTGCCATACCCATTGAACTACCAAAATACTTCTTCACTGATTTAGAAAAAACCATAACAAAGTTCATTTGGAAGAACAAAAGATCAAGGATATCCAGGGAAATAATGAAAAAAAAACACATATGATGGGGGCCTTGCAGTCCCTGACCTAAAACTATATTACAAAGCAGCAGTCATCAAAACAATTTGGTACTGGCTAAGAAACAGAAAGGAAGATCAGTGGAATAGACTGGGGGAAAGCGACCTCAGCAAGACAGTATACGATAAACCCAAAGATCCCAGCTTTTGGGACAAAAATCCACTATTCGATAAAAACTGCTGGGAAAATTGGAAGACGGTGTGGGAGAGACTAGGAATAGATCAACACCTCACACCCTACACCAAGATAAATTCAAAATGGGTGAGTGACTTAAACATAAAGAAGGAAACCATAAGTAAATTGGGTAAACACAGAATAGTATACATGTCAGACCTTTGGGAGGGGAAAGGCTTTAAAACCAAGCAAGATATAGAAAGAATCACAAAATGTAAAATAAATAATTTTGACTACATCAAACTAAAAAGCTTTTGTACAAACAAAACCAATATAACTAAAATCAGAAGGGAAACAACAAACTGGGAAAAAATCTTCATAGAAACCTCTCACAAAGGTTTAATTACTCATATTTATAATGAGCTAAATCAATTGTACAAAAAATCAAGCCATTCTCCAATTGATAAATGGGCAAGGGAAATGGATAGGCAGTTCTCAGATAAAGAAATCAAAACTATTAACAAGCACATGAAGAAGTGTTCTACATCTCTTATACTCAGAGAGATGCAAATCAAAACAACTCTGAGGTATCACCTCACACCTAGCAGATTGGCTAACATAACAGCAAAGGAAAGTAATGAATGCTGGAGGGGATGTGGCAAAATAGGGACATTAATTCATTGCTGGTGGAGCTGTGAACTGATCCAACCATTCTGGAGGGCAATTTGGAACTATGCCCAAAGGGCGACAAAAGAATATCTACCCTTTGACCCAGCCATAGCACTGCTGGGTCTGTACCCCAAAGAGATAATGGACACAAAGACTTGTACAAAAATATTCATAGCTGCGCTCTTTGTGGTGGCCCAAAACTGGAAAATGAGGGGATGCCCATCAATTGGGGAATGGCTGAACAAACTGTGGTATATGTTGGTGATGGAATACTATTGTGCTAAAAGGAATAATAAAGTGGAGAAGTTCCATGGAGACTGGAACAACCTCCAGGAAGTGATACAGAGCGAGAGGAGCAGAACCAGGAGAACATTGTACACAGAGACTGATACACTGTGGTATAATTGAACGTAATGGACATCTCCATTAGTGGCGGTGTAATGTCCCTGAACAACTTACAGGGATCCAGGAGAAAAAAACACCATTCATAAGCAAAGGATAAACTATGGGAGTGGAAACACCGAGAAAAAGCAACTGCCTGAATACAGAGGTTGAGGGGACAAGACAGAGGATAGACTCTAAATGAACACTCTAATGCAAATACTATCAACAAAGCAATGGGTTCAAATCAAGAAAACATCTAATGCCCAGTGGACTTACGCGTCGGCTATGGGGGGTGGGGGGGGGAGGAAAAGAAAATGATCTATGTCTTTAACGAATAATGCTTGGAAATGATCAAATAAAATATATTTAAAAAAAAAAAGAAATCATTATCTAGTCTATCCTTCTTTAAAAAAAAAAATTGAGTCTTTTGTCCCATTAGGTCGCCAACTGTAAGTTAAAATTCAACTGCTAATATTAAAATTTTTGGGAAACTGAGGCAGGTAGAAATTAGTTTCTCTCTAGAAATATTATATTTTAGAGGTTTGTTTAAGATAAGGAATTTAGGAAAATACAAGTAAGAAAGGCACATGCTAGGCCAGAGAGCCTATTCACAACCATTCACATCTTGCCTGCTAGGTGGAGAGTCGCATGTGCTCCAAAGCAGAAGTAGGGAAGAGAGCCAGTAGCCTTTACAGCCAGGTTAAATAGAAATTCTTGACCTTGGCTCAGGTGGAAATCTCAGTGAGATTAGAGGGCATTCTGGGAGCTAGCAAGGACTCCTGGGGATTGGAGTCCTGAGTTCATGTCTCCATTTTTACAATTTTCAAGTATTTGATATTATCTATTGTTAATTTAAGTGGAATTAATTTTTCTCTTTCTTGCTGTTAGACTTTTTGGATAATATACAGAAATGCTAATAATTCATATGGATTTATTCTATATCTTGAAACTTTGTAAAGTTGCTAATTATTTCAATTAATTTTTAATTGATTCTCTAGGATTCTGCAAGTACACCATCATATCATCTGAGTACAGTGATAATTCTATTTCTTCATTACCTAATCTAATTTTTTCAACTTTTTTCTTCTCATTTCTACAGCTAGCACTCCTAGCACAATATTGAATAATAATGATGATAACAGACATCTTTGCTTCACTCTTGAGATTAGTGGAAAGGCTGCTAGCTTGTTCTTATTAGAAATAATGTTTCTGATTGTTTTTGATAGACACTATTTATCATTTCAAGGAAAGCTCCATTTATTCCTATGTTCTGTAATGTTTTTAATAGGAACAGGTATTCCAAAACTTTTTCTGAATCTATTGTGATAATTATATGATTTTTGTTTGTTTTTTTACTGACATGATCAATTATATTGATAATTGTTCTAATATTGAATCAACCCTGAATTCCTGGTATAAATTTCACCCTATCATAATGAAGGATCCTTAAGGTACATCACTTAAGGTTCCTTGCTAGGATTTTATTTAGAATTTTATATCAATATTCATTAGGGATATTGATTCACAGTTGCCTTTCTCGGTTTTTGCCATTCCTGGTTTAGGTATCAGCATCATATCTGTGTCATAAAAGGAATTTGGTAGGACTCCTTCACTATTTTTCCAAATAATCTATATTGTATTAGAATTAATTGTTCTTTAAATACTTGTTAACAATCACTTGTGAATCCATCTAGTCCTGAGGACTTTTTCTTGAGGTCTTTATTGATAGCTTATTCAATTTCTTTTTCTAAATTAGAATTTTTTAAGTATCCTATTTCCTCTTCTGTTAAATGAGGTGTTTTATATTTTTGTAAATATTCATTCATTTCACTTAGCTTAGCACATTTATTGGCATACAATTGAATAAAATAACTCCTAATAATTGCTTTAATTTCCTCTTTGTTGATGGTGAATTTCCCCTTTTAATTTTTCATATTGGTAATATCATTTTCTTCTTTCATTTTTAAAAATCAAATTAACCCTGATTTAGGTATTTTACTGATTTTTTCCCTTAAAAATAAAGCTTTTCACTTCATTTATTGGTTTACTCATTTTCTTACTTTCAGTTTTATAGAGCTCACCTTTGATTTTTAAGATTCTCAAGTTGGTGTTTATTTAAATTGTGATTTCTAATTGTTCTTTTTCTAACATTTTTAGTTCCATAGCCAATTCTTTTATCAGTTCTTTAACTTATTGATATAAGCATTTAGAGATATAAAAATTCTCCTAAGTACTGCATTGGGTTCATCCTATTAATTTTAATATGTTATCTCATGATTGTCATTCTCTTCAATGAAATTACTGATTGTTTCTATGATTTGTTTTTTGATTCATTTATTCTTTAGAATTAGATTATTGTTTCTAATTATTTTTTTAATTTAACTTTTCATGACCCTTTATTTAATTGTATCATGATCTGAAAAAAGACACATTTAGTATTTCTGGTTTTCTGCATTTTTATGAGGTTTGTATGCCCTAAAATATGAACAGTTTTTGTGTTTTTGCCATGTACTCCTCTGAAAAAAGATATACTCTTTTTTGTTCACATTCAACTTCTTCCTTCTTTATTTTTTTTTGGTTAGGTTTATCTAATTCTGAGAAGGATTATTTAATATTTTCTTTAAAAATTTGAATGTTATACCAATTTTATATATGATTATCATTGATGTTATTTCATTGTCTATGGTGCTTGTTAGCAAGATATGATTTATCTCTATATTTTTAATTAGATCTGTTTTTGCATTAGCTTAATCTGAGATCATGATTACTATTCCTGCTTTTTCTTTTAAATTTCAGCCAAAGCATAAAAGATTATACTCCAATTCTTTATCTTTACTCTGTGCATGTGTCTCCCTATTTCAAATGTGTTTCTTGTAGAAGGCATATTGTAAAATTCTGGATTTTGATCCATTATGCTATCTGCTTCCATTTTATTGTGGCTTTCAAGTACTCCAGAAATTCATATATTATCTCTCCTTGATCTCTTTTCCAGGTCAGTTGCTTTTCCAATGAGAAATTTCTCATTTTCTTCCAATTTTTCTTTATTTTTATTTTGTTTGATTGGTTCTTTATGTGTCATGGAGTCATTATATTCCCATTTGCCCAATTCTAATTTTTAAGAAATTATTTTCTTCAATGAGCTGCTATGCCTTCTTTTCCATTGACTAGTTCTACTTTTAAAAAAGTTGTTTTCTTCAGTAAAGTTGTGTATATATTTTCCCATTTTTGTGCTTACTTTATTCACTAAGCTGTTAACTTTAATTTCATTATTTTCTTGCATTAGTCTCATTTCTTTCCCAATTTTTTAAAAGTCCTTTTTTTAAAACCTCTTCCTGACGTTCTTTTTGTGTCTGATTCCAATTCACATTTTCTTTAAAATTTTACTTGAAGCCTTTTGATTATTGTTGTGTTCTAGATTCTTGCTCTGATTCTCTTTGTCATCATAATAACTTTCTATAATTAGACTCCCTTTTTTGTTCAGTTTTAAAATTTTATTATCTAACTTTTCACTATATATTAAAGTTTATCTCTGTTCCTGCGCTGAATAAAGTCACTGTCCTTAGCTTCTTCTTGTGGAACTTGGCATTTTGCTTTTAACTTGTGGTACCCTCATGGTCTAGTTTCTGGCTTGAACTGGTCAGGGGCTTCATTACATGCCTGCTACTTGTTTTATTTGGTTTGAGGCTTCTTCTCCATGGAGGCTGTAAAAATGGAGGCTTGAACTCTGGACTCCAATCCCCAGGAGTCCTTGCTAGCTCCCAGAATGCCCTCTAATCTAGATGAGATTTCCATATGGGCGAGGTTAAAATTTCTATTTAACTTGTCTGTAAAAGCTACTGGGGGCTTTTCCTACTTCAGCTTCAGAGCAGACGCGTCTTTTCATGATGTAGGTGAGGTTGAATTGGGCCTCTTGGCTCACCTAGACATATGCTTTCTTATTTTGTATTTTCTTTATATTTTAATCTTTAATAAACCTTATAAAATATAATACCTCTAGCAGAGAGAAACTAATTTTAACTGTTACAAGGCTGAGCCTCACCCATACCTGACTTGAGTGCTGCCTGCCTTGGCTCTGGCTGCCTGCTCAGAACTTTGCTTCCCTCCCATTTAAGGGAGATGAACCTTCTCCTACTAATTCTCTAAGATCTTCTGGTGTGAACCTTAAAGATTCTCAGACCCTACTTCAGAACACTTGGTTAAGACCATTCCCCACTTTAAACAATGAAGGAACTTAGATCAGGAATGTGAGAACTCTACTCCACCCTACTTAAGCCTGCTTTAGGAGAAGAAACTCCTTGCTGAACAATGAAAAGTACTTAAACCCATACTTATAGTAAGGCAAAAGTTCTTAAGCTGTGCCTATTTTTAGATCTGATACAAAAGGGTGCTAAGTACCTATAAAGATCAGGCAACCTGTGAATTTACAAGGAGCAAAGAGGTGGGAACTTATTCAGAGTTTTGTTTTTTTTCAGGTGTGAACTTAATCAAAAGTTTAAAGTCTACTCAGGTGTGAATTAAGAATGGTCTGTCCTTTGGAAAAACACCTACTGTGATTGGTGGATGTGAGAACTTAAGGGAGGTGACATAGGCCTCAGGAGAGATAGAGGGACATTTTAGCTGAGATGGAGCCTGGTGTCTCTCTTGGGACAAATCTTGTGGTGAATGGATAAAAAACTGACTGATCTCTCTCTTAAGGCTGGCCTAAGCTGGTTTAGTCCTTTACCTATTATTTTCTCTTACTCTCTCCCTTTCATTAATTCCTAATTTTTTATTAATTAAAAATCTCTATAAAACACAGCTGACTTGGGTATATTTTCATATTTGGGAATTTTTCCCTGGTGACCACTTCATATTATTTGATTTAAAACAAGACACTGTCTTGAAACCATATTTTCTGCTGTCACAATTTTAACAACTACTCTTATATCTGCCACAATTTAAGTCTTCCACTATTTTAATCATTACACTGGGTAGGAGAACTTCTTCATTGCTCCAATATTCAGAAAGAGATGGTTTAATGTGCCTTAGAGGAGAATTTGGGAGCAATCAGACAAATTCCCTTTTCACTCCAGGATCTTGGCACTGAAAGTCTGGGTTTAAGTTTCAACTCAATCTAGTATTGGTTTTCTGAGTCTTATTTTCTTCACATGAAAAATAAAGATAAAAATGCTTATAGAATCTAATAGAAAACTTATTTGGTTCAAAGGATATAATGCAGATTAAATGTAATATTGATTTCCTTGGGGAACCGTTTTGTAGAACACTCCAAGGATTGGATATCCAAAAGCTAAAACAGAAACAATTATTTTATCCCTAAGTTAGGGTTCTCTAATTTGCCTGGGCCTTTGTTTCTTTTATTTTTACTTGCCTCTCATCTTCCTCCATTGGAAAAACACAAAAGATAAAAAAGAAACCCCATTGTCACAAATATACATTGTTAATTAAAATAAATTCCCTCACTGTCCATGTTCAGAAATATAATACTCATTTCACACTTGAGTCCAACACCTCTCTGTCAAGAGGTGGGTACTTCATCAGTCTCCATAAGTTGTGGTTGCTCTTTTCATTGATTAGAGTTGTTCATTTTTCTTCCTTTATGATGTTATTTTCATTGTATGTATTGTCATTCTGATTCTGCTCACTTCACGTTGTATCCAAAAATACTTGTCTTCCAGGGGTTCTTTGAAACCATCCCCTTTTCTTAGAGCAAAATAGCATCCTAGTGTATTGATATACTATGATATGTTCATCAATTCTCTCAGTTTTCTTGTCTTTAAAATGGTCCTCTGAATGAACTTCAGCCTGTGGAGAGCTCCTGGCCAACATCAGCTTTCTGCACAGGAAAAAAATTGTGTCATCCAATGTGGATGTTTCAGAGAACATTAGCAACTGCCTACTAAAATACAATTAAAATTTCTCCAGTAACACGCAATCTCATTAAATTAAATAAAAAAGTGAACAAAAAAAAAAGAAAGAGAACACATTTCATTTATTTCACAATGACTCATTTCTATAAAGCATCTGCTTATATCCTTTTAGGTCATGGAGGCACGGGTCCCTTGTTTATTTTCATGGCCTAATACATATGCACATACACACAAATATGTAGAGATAATAGCCTTGCATATTTTCAACTTTTTTTCTTTATGCTCCCTGCCCTCATCTAGTTTTTCATGCAATTAACTCTGCAGTCACAGTCCCATTGCTCAGTAATTAGCTGTCCACAAAGCAGCAGTGTGTATATTAAAGTAGACAGGAAAAATGGTGAAGGGGGAGTGATGGGGAAAAAAGAGGAATCCCAGCAGCTATTATAGTTATCTGCCATCTCATGCATTTTTAACAGATACGAGCTAGAACTCAATACATTTTCTTTATATAATATTATACAATATATTAACATTAGTGCCATCACTTTAACGTGTGGAAAACTTGTGGTTTGACCCATAGTGGAAATCATGATAGTCCATAACATACCTCAACTGACTACTTTTCAGTTTTGTATGCAGTGTAAATGGCATGCAAAATTTGCATGCAGTGTAAATTAAAATATTTATACCAGTTTCAGATTTTCACAGTCCATGCAGAATGTAGGAGAATTACAGCCTTTGAGATTTAATGTGATCTCATCAAGTAGAGGACATTGAAAGTTTACATTTCATTTTATCATTTACTATTTTTGCAGAATCACTAGCAAGTTGGGCTATGAAAACAATACATAAGGAAATAGGTGAAGGGCAGAAAATAGTATTTGATATCTATAATTACCTGTCAAACTTCCATGTTAAAACGCATAGGATCATATATTTACAGCTAATAAGAATTTTGGAAGACATCTAGTTCAATATTACCACCACCCTGCCTCCATTTTATAAATGACTTGCCCTAAGACACACACTGGATTTAGACTAGTGGGACTACTTCTTCTACTAACAGTACAATAATGAATTTTTTAATTTGTATTTATCAGTCTTAGAAAAAAAAAAAGACCTGAGAGATTTAAAAGAGGACTAGGTGGAAAAGAAAATGCTCTCAGCTGTTAACTACTGTTTATTAAGATGCATAAAAAAAGGAGCCAGATTAACTCAGAATAATCCATAAGAATAATTAAGGAGTATTTAAAAGCATGAATCTTTCTTTTTTTATTATTAAGATATTTTCTTGAAAACTGACATCATAACTAACCAATTAATTCATTTTAGCTCAAAAACTTTTTTAATTTTATGTGTCAGTGAGAGGACTCAAACCTAGATCTTCTTGTTTCCCAAACTGGCTCCTTATCCATTATGTTATGAAGCTTCTAAAAAAAACACAGGGAGAGAGGATAATTAAAAATTAATTTAAAGATGGTTACTAGGTTTATTCTTCTCAGTACCTTCTTCAAGCGTGTGTGTGTGTGTGTGTGTGTGTGTGTATGTGTATGTATATATATATATATATGCCTAGGTGTGTATATATCATATTCATATACACAGAGAAAGAGTGAGAGAGAAAGTGAGAGTGAGAGAGGAAATGAGAGAGAAAGATAGTGAAAGAGAATAAGAAAGTGAGAGAGAGAGAGTGGAGAGAGTAAGAAAGTGTGTGAGAGAGAGAGACAGAGAGAAAGAGAGAGACAGAGACAGAGGCAGAGCCATATCTTGGGCAAAATCATGGCAATATCAATGCCATATCAAAAAGCAAAAAGGTTTGAGCAACAGAAAGGGATTTTTACTTTGAGAAAATAAGTCCATTTTTATTCAACATAATATTAGAAAGATATTCAAGTAAAGTTGTACAACATCTACATATGTAATATAATTTTTTTTGTGTCTACCTCTTACTGAACAGTATATTGGTAGGCATTGGGAAGTGCTGGGAAAATCATTTGGGAATGGAGACGCAGCTATGTATTGACAGATGATAGGTGATACAATCAACCTTTAAACACGTAAAAGAAGGCAAGATCTAAAGATGGCTCAGTTGCCGTGGGAAAGTGGGAAGTAGGAAGTGGGGATGCAGAAGTAAGGGAGATGATTGTGTTAACAGTCTCAGATACAATTAGCCACTGTCTCATTCGTTATTAGAACAAGAAAGAAGAAAGAGGAAGGGGAAAGAGAATATAAATTAATTTGAATAAATATAACTACTGAAAAACAAATTAGAAAATATTCCGTGCTGACAATGAATTAAAAGTATTTTCTTTATACACAAAGGAGAATGTCTTAAATCATCTAGATAGAGGCATAGATTTTGACATTTTAGGGTACTAAGCCAACTAGGTGATGTGCTAGGCACAAGAGATATAAAAACAAAGGAAAGAGAAGTGGAAAGGAGAGGGAAGAGAAAATATGGGAGGGGAAGGAATTAGAGGGGAGAGAATCAATCCTGTTTTCTAGGACATTATATGCTGGATTTGGAATCAGAAGACCAGTATTAAAATCCAACCTCTATTGTTTACAAGAACTATGATTTAGGGAAAATCACATAACTCTGTGAACCTCAGTTTCTTCATCTATTATAATGAGGTTGTGTTAGATGACTTAAGGGTACCTAGGGGGCAAAGTGAATAGAATGACAAGCTTGGAGTCAGGAAGACTTGAGTTTAAATATGGCCTCAGATACTTACTAGGTGAGTGACTTTGGGCAAGTTACTTTACTCTGTTCACCTAAGTTTCCCTATTTATAAAATAAGATGGAAAAGGAAATGGCAAACCAATCCAATATCTTTGCTAATAAAACCCTAAATAAGGTCACAAAGAATCAGGTACAACTGAAATGACTGAACAAAACTAAATGGCTTCTAAATTCCCTTCCAGCTCTAAACCTCTAAATCTATAATCCTATATTTCCCCAAGTTTCAAAGTGGCAGGAAGAAACATATAAATAATTAACTTTATATATATGTATATATATATGTATAATATAATAATATATAATATATATGTACATATATAATTATATATAATATGTATAATATATGTATAATAAAGTTAATTATTTATATGTTTCTTCCTGCCACTTTGAAACTTGGGGGGGACTATGTCCATGTATGCAAAATAGTCCATGTTTGCAAAATAAATACAAAGTAATTGGTGATCTGCCTCTAATCTATTTCTCTCTGAGAAGCACAAACAGAGACCCTTTCTAAAACCTCTGTTCTCCCCAGAGACACAAACAAAAAGAACCAAAGGTCCTGAATGGGCCCAAGATGCAATAATACACGTACAAAGATCAGATATTGGATAGCTGTTATTGACTGTCCAGCATTCACATTAAAATTTAAAGTGTTAGGGGGCAGTTAGGTTCTCCATGGATAGATGGCCAAGCTTGGAGATGAGAGGTCCTGGGCTCAAATCTGGTCTCAAACACTTCCTAGCTCTGTGACCCTGGACAAGTCCATTAACCCCCATTGTCTAGCCCTTAATGCTGTTCTGTCTTGGAATTAATACTTAGTACTGATTCTAAGATGGAAGGTAAGGGGTTAAAAAAGAATTAAAGTGCGAGAAAGGATCTCAGAAGCCAGATAATCCAATCTTCTCATTATGTATATAGAATTTTGAGGTATATGTGTGTATATATAGATATAAAGGCATGCACATATATATAAACATACATATATGTATATATATATATATACATACATATACGTACACACAGAGAAACAGATTTATAATGTTAGAAGGATAAGAAGTGAAATCACCTGTGAAGGCTTTTTCTGTGGATCCTCTATGGCCCTCTCTGATCCTCTGTCTCCTCATCTGTAAAATGGGGATAGCAGGACCTAAAATAGATCTTGACCTAATAAATAGAAAGCTGGTCTCAAAGCCAGGTAGACCTGGGAGCAAGCCTTGGCTCTGTAATATATGGAAAGGAAAACTAAAACAAGTTCTGAACTTTCTGCCACTGAGTTGGAACCAACAGCAGTTGGAGTGTTAGAGAGAGAAGATATTAACAAGACTGACAGTTGGTGGGGCAAGGGGCAACTGGGAGTGGCAGTTGGTCTTGTGACTAGCACTTCCTTCCTGGCCCTGGAAGTAGAAGGAGCCTCTCTTCCTATCTCTGGATAGAAGGGCCTCTATTCCTGAATTTCTCAACTGTGTGCTCTACCTGGATTCCTGTGATCATGTTCATCAGACAAAAGGACTTAAGGGAAGCAGTTTAGACTGTAAGGCTGGTCTTTAGGGACACTAGCCCAAAGAGACAGGCCCAACAAGCTCTGAAGGTCAGAACTTTTCTTCCTCTTGCTGTCTACTGCTAAGACTTTGAACTTAAGAAAACTAGCACAGATATAGCATAGACAGGAATAATAGAAACCCTCCACCAGCCTGTGAGGCCTGGCCTCAGTTCAAAAGCTGAAAGAGACTAAAACCTCATCTAGGGACATCCCTCTTCCTTCTTCCCTGATAACTCCCCAATCCAAACTTGTTATTAAAATTTATTTTTATTTGAATATCACAGTCAGATAAGAGGATTAACATTTCAGGGGATAGAGAGAGCTGAACCTCAGGACAGTCAGTCAACTATAAACAGTCCTTATTGGACCCCTGCTGGGCGACTAAGTCTGGGGGAGGCTTGTCCCTCAGGAGGGTCTGTGCTTACCTTCTCTGGGGTATCTTCAACATCAATCAATAGAGAAGACCTCCCCTCAGGCTGTCATAGGTGGACCATTTCTCGGGACCCCTATTTTTCAAAAATAGCTTCTCAGCAGGGGGGATCTCTCTCCTTTTACCTCACTGGCAGTCATATTCCCTCTCTCCCTTCAACTCCTCATTTCCCTGTTATAAAACCTTCAGTATCCCCTATTCTTCAATCCCACCCCATTTTCCAAATAAATATTATAAATATGCTGAGTGATTCCTGACAAGTCCTTTAATCTCTCTATGTTCTAGGCAACTTTCTAAGGTGATCATTTTAAGAAAAGATGTTGACCTGCTTTGGTAAAGAAAGTTTCTTCATTTGGTCCTTTCTGGAGTTAAGTCCCAATTCTCATCCCTATTACTCATAAATAGCTGTAGTACAAATTTTATAAGGTTGCTTTTTTATGGTAGATTTACACAAAAGTTCAGTGGGCTTCATTATCCTGTTCATTTTATGACCCAGTTAAAAGGTATATACAAATGGATGAGGTTTTATGATCCTGGTCTGCTTTTAAAGTTCAAGATGTATTATGTTTGAAAATGTCTAGCAAGTTAGGGGAAATGAGTGAATTTAGGCTTACTGCTCCTGCTCTTAGGCAGGAGCCTTCTGATTTCAGGAAAGAAATGGGGAAGGGATGATGAGCCTTGCAGTTACCAGAGTCCAAAGGCTCATGAGGGTAGCAGAATCAGGAGGCTCCAAGTAGATGCCAGCCTGTCCTCAAAAAGGTACTTCAGGATAGAGTAGGGATAGGAAAGAGATGAGATGCTGCAAGAATGGCATCTGATAATCATTTTGCTAATCTTTCTAGCACTGTGATTCCTGACTGAATATAACTTCCGAGCCTAAATCCTCTGCATAAAATTATAACATCCCATTCTTGAATCAGCCCCTTCAACTTGTTGTTTCTAAGAAAATTATTTTTTTACCTTGTCTTCATTTACATCTTGTCTGAGCCTCAGTTTCTTCATACGTAAGATGGGGATATTGACAATAAAAATAGATAACCTTTATTTAATGCTTACCCTGTGCCAGATACTGTGCTAAGTACTTTATGATTATCTCATTTGATCCTCACAACTACCCTGTGAGGTAGATGCCAAAGAGGTTAAGTGACTTGCCTATGGAGACACAGATAATAAGTCTCTGTGTCTGAATTTCAAACTCAGGTCTTCTAAAAAGATAGATAGAGAGATAGACAGACAGACAGACAGACAGACAGACAGACAGACAGATAGATAGATAGATAGATAGATAGATAGATAGATAGATAGATAGATATAGATATAGATATCAGTTATCTGTTGAATGTAAGAAGTCATTCTAGGAAAAATAATGCCTTTTAAGCCCATAACCCAACCAATTTAGTTGAATCTAACCAATTTAGTTGAATCTAGATGTCAAATTCACCAGGTTGTTAACATATCAATTTAAGGCAAAGTAAAAAAAAAAACATTTACCTTCTGCAATTTAAAAAAAGCATATTAGAGAAGCCAGATTTTCTTTTGTTCTGATTTCATGGATACTTCTAGCAGGAAATCTCTGAATAGTGTTTCCTGGCTTGAAACCCCTGCTCTAATTCCTATTTTCTCCATCCCTTCTCAAGCCTTTGCATTTGACATTTCTGAAACTATTTAATCCAGATCTCATTCATTTTCTGGTTAATGCTGACATATAGGACCCAGACCTCTTTCTATAGGAAGAATTTCCCCCTCCACCAAAATAATAGTCTAATCACTTATACATGTCTATCCCACATGATAATTCAAGAATAAGTTACTATTTGTAAAGCAGCAAACAATAAATGAATAGGTAGATTTATAGAAGGAAATAATAACTAGCTCTGCACTGAGTAACCCTCATGGAAACCATGCAAAAAGTTCAAGCTGGAGCACTGAATTCAGTCAGAAAAACTAGATTTAATTCCTGGAGAGACCATTTCTTAATCATAAATTCGATTGCATCATACTACATCCTATCAAAGTATTTTCTTGACAGATGGAAAGTGTGATCTTCTTTGGGCTAGGTAAAGAAGGCTATACATAACTGCATTAATTAAACTGAGCTCTCTGTATCCTTCCCTTCATTTTTTTCTTCTACATCTAACATAGTAGAACCACTTGGCTGCTATTTAAAGAGAGGATTACTGGAACACTCCCTATTTTTGTACCCCACCAAGAATTGTTGATTTGGTTCTTTGTTAGGGCAACTCTACCTCTAAATTTGGGTGCTTGTATCCCCATTTTCACATTCAGTGACTCATTATATCTTCACCATAATGTTTCAGAGACAATGTTTCCCCCAAAAGGAGGAAATAAGGAAAGAGGTATTTAATTCACATCAATAATTTTGTTCTTATAGGAAAAGGAATGCTGACCATAAAGAGAGTTACAGCACACAACTCAGGATAAAATAAACAAGATTCAGTGACTTAACTTAAAGCTACTGGTACAATTGTTGGAAAGACTCATATTTAACACTCTTCAGAACTTAAAACAGTTTGCTTTCATTCCTCTCTTGCACTATCCAAATACTCCTCTAATAAAAGCCGGATGGCAAAATAGCCAAACTAGACCACTCCTTTATTTGCAGGGGCCATTTTTTCAGATGTTGTTTTGCCTACATAAGCTATTATTATTTCAGTGGATATCACCATTCCATCATTTAGCTCTCAAAACCAATGGAATTTCCAGACAATCTGAACTCTCAAGATACTTGGGAACATATCCCTCTCAGGATACTTATTCACCTAAGATCAAAAGGGAATAAACAGAAATGGGCAAAGCCTACCATGGACCCCAGGAACAAGCCCACCAGCTTGCAGAGTGGCAATGAGGTTGGCATGATATGAGAATATAAAGAGATTTCCTTCCTGGAATTCAGTAGAATATAGGATATTATATGTTGATAGAAAGTTGAAGCCAAGAAATCTGGAATATCTCACTTCTTTTAAAAGATTACAAGAATAGTCAAATCTTCTGACTCGTTGACCAAGTAGGGGACACTATCATCTTCCTTTGAAGTTCAGCCCAAGTCTCAATGTGTTCACCAAGAATTATGACTGAATGTATACCATGGGAGGGAATGTCACCCACTATAAATATAGTTCATTTAACAATAATATTTCTGGGTTTTGTGCCCATAGAACAAAATGTAATTTGTTAATAATAAAATATTTCCATGTTTCCTATCATAGATCTTAAAATTATTGTGTGGGGAAAGGTGGCTGGATAAAGAGCCAGGTCTGGAGGTAAGAGGTCCTGAGTTCAAATGTAACCTCAGACATTTCCTAGTAGTGTAACCCTGGCCAAGTCACTTAACCCCAATTGCCTATCCCTTAGCACTCTTTTGCCTTCCAAATGAAGACAAAAGATAAAAGTTTTAAAAAAAGAAAAGAAATGAAAAGAAAAGAAAAGAAAAGAAGAAAAGAGAAGAGAAAAATCAATGTGTATTTTTATATCCAATTTCTATAGATATGTTGATTATTACAATTGCTCTAAAGTGTAGACACAAAATAATAGGAAATCTTTTTTCAGAAGTAGTGGGGCAAGGAAGAATAGAAATGTCAATGTCCAGGTTGAAACTTGATTTATATTACCCTAGAGCAGTGATGGTGAAACTTTTAGAGCCTGAGTGCCCAAACTGCAAATTTCATTCCTCATGCAAGCCCCCCACTTTATCCCAGACAGGGGAGGGAGGACACACCAACATTTGGCTGCTGAGCAGAGGGGTCAGTAGGGAGAGAAATGTCCTCAGGCATGTGTGGAGAGGAGGAGGGGAGCAGACCTCTCTGGCAAACTCCAGCACAATGCCACAGGTTCGCCAACATGGCTCTAGAGCAGTGATGGCAAACCTTTTAGAGATAGAGTGCTGGGCCCCATCCCCCAGACCAAGTACCATGCCCATCCCCATCCCCAGATATGGCATGCTATTTCCCTCTCTCCCAATGAGTGTCGGGTGCATGCTGCCCCCACCCTTACCCCACACAGGGGAGGGAGAAAGCACTCCCATTGGGCTGCTGGGAGGAGGGGTGAATGAAGTGAGGAATATCCTCAGCAAGTGTAGAGAAGGTGGGAAGGGGAGTGGCCTGAGCTCTCCACTCTCCTCCAGCTCTGCCACCTATGAGCCGCCCACCTTACCCTCTGTGCATTCCTATTAGAAGCTGGGTAGAGGGGTGGGGATGTGAAAAAATGTCATCTAGCACCATGGAGAGGGGGAGGGGAGTAGCTCCACCCCAGGCCCTCTGCCTTTCTAGTAAGGAACTCTACTGGGGTGGGGATGGGGAGGAATGGCAGCCACATGCCCATAGAGGTTGCTCCTTGTATTGTCTTTGGCACTGTAGTGAGAGAAGTTACAAAGTGCACAGAAGCTGCAAAGATTTGATTGACAGCCCTCAAGCCTCAGAATTTTGGGTCTAAGTTCCAAGCTATTGAAGGGACAGATTTCCAAAGGTCTGTTTGGGGAAGAAGGTCAAGCCTGAAGGGTGTGGATCTGGACTGGCCCCGGACAAACTCATCTTGTAGGCTGCCTTCCTTAGAACAAGCTCAAAAGATTGAGAAGATCCCCAGACATTCTGGTGGACAGAGTCATTTTGGAGGAGTCTCTCTCTCTGTGCTGGAACATTTGAGCACTCAGGATTCTGGCTACCCAACCCACCAAGGACTGTGTGTGAGATTATGGGTTCCCTGTTGGACTTCTCCTTAGTAATCTTTAGTTGAGTTAGTTAGACAGGTTAAGCTTAGGAAATTAGCTATGGTGCTAGGAGAGGATTTGGGAATATAGATTTAATAGAAGCATATCGCAGTTAGAAAAGCCAAAGTCAGTTACAGGCTGGGAAGATACCATTTTGCTCAGCAGGTGGAACATTCCAAAGGTGGGGGCAACGGAGCTCTGGGACTCCAACTGAACTGGAAGAGACATTTAAATTGCTTAAATCCCCCCATCACATGAACTAGGCTGCCATCTTGGAAATTTTTTGTGGTTGAATTTTGTTGAAAAATTTTTCCCTTTCTTTAATTGTATATAGCTACAAATGGATCAGAGAGGATTACAACAATACTAATTCTATTGTATATACATGTCTGGAGACATGTTAAAGGATTTTTGTTTGTACTTTGGGAGTGTGTTGTACACATCCCACACATTGTTTTCACACTGTTCCCTAAAGTGTGTTACGTGTTGTTAGACTACCAATGGATGAAAACCTGCATGTCGTTGACTATGCAGATTGTTTTGTCCGATGCTCCCATACTATGTATTTGTATGTGTATTATGTACAAATGTAGGGTTGTGTTATTTATAATTGGTATTGGGTTTAAGACTGCAATGGTATGGGTAACAAAGGATTCAGAACTAAAATAAATGGTAATATTGATGAAGCAACGACTGGACCAAATGGAAATATACATAAAAGACAAAGGGTTTATAAATAATGAATATGAACTTGAGGTAAAAGAAAAAGATGGCACATCTAAAAATTTGAATAGACTGCAGAAGGAAGAGGCAGAAGGGAAGGTTACCTTATCCCCTCTAAGAGATCTCCCTGTGGTTTCTAGGGATGAGATCTTTCAAGTAAAAACACATAAGAGATTTATACCTGAAGACTTAGATAAAAAAGAGAACTCCTGCCTTTGTAGATGTTACCCATGCCATAGGTTCACCATCACGGCCCTAGAGCAATACCAGAACCACTTTGTGGTTCAAATCATTCTGGAAAAATCTTTATCATTGGTGGGAAGAAATGTGATTGGGGTGAAACACATGCTGCCACATTGGCTGATTTACTAAAAAACACTACCCAAAGTGGATCATTTGCTTTTCATCAGTTAGGCTTTCTGATAAGGATTATTAGTGACAAAAACTGTCGATCTAGTATTGTGATGCCCATTAACAATTATGTGCCCATATGAGATAGAAGCATTGTTGCTAAAGCACAGAACACAGGCATTCTTGGATCAAAGAATTACAAGGTATGAAATAACCTTGTTAAATAGTGAAAACATTACCTTGAAATGTTGTACTACCCTTAACCCTGACACCTTGCTTCCAAATTTACCAACTTCAGGAGAACCATTACACAATTGTGAAACCTTAGTGTCTATGGCAGAAAAGCCTTGAGATAATCTCTAGGGCACTCCTTTAGACAATGCAGATCTGATCTTATTTACTGATGGTTCCTCTTTTATGAGGGATGGCATATGCTACACTGGACCTGCCATAGTCTCAGAATTTGCCACTGAATGGCCAGCTTCACTACCCTCTAATATTAGCACTCAAGGAGCAGAACTCATAGCTCTGAAGCACACTTGTATAATTGCCAAGGATAAAAAGGCAACACTTTATACTGATTCTAGATATGCTTTTGGCATTTGTCACTCAGTTGGAATGCTATGGCTCCAGAGAGGATTTTTAACCTCAGATGGAAAATCTATAGCTAATGCAGAAATTATTAATTAAGTTCTTTCTGTTCTCCAGCTTCCTGAAGTCCTAGCTATAGTTCATTGCTCTGCCCATACAGGTGGAAGTGACCCTGTCTCTAGAGGAAATGATCAAGCAGATGCCGCTGCAAAGCTAGCAGCCATAGAAGGGCCTGAATTACTTTTAACATTAACAACCACTGATGACTTAAATTTATTACTTTCCTATAATGAAAAGGAAGTGGAAAAATGGAAACAAAAATTCAAAGCAAAACAGATTAATGGAGTCTGGGTGTCATCTGAAGGAAAACCCCTGCTCCCTAGAAGTTTCTATCACCAAATTTGCCAATCTATTAATAAAAATGGTCATTTTGGCATCCAGGGCATTGTGGACTCTGTCTAGAGAGTATGGATAGTCCTTGGTATAACTAGTATAGCCTCTAAAGTGTGTTCAGCCTGCTCTACCTGCCAGGCATATAACCAACATGCCTTTCGTGGAAAACCCTTTGGTGGATGTCTTCTGGCTTATACACCTTTTGAACATCTACAGATAGATTTCATAACAATGTCAAAGGCTGGACGTTATAAATTTTATCTAGTTATTTTAGATTAACTAACCAGATGGCTGAAAGCATTTCCTGTGACCCGAGCCACAGTGGATTTTGTTGCTAAAATACTTTTAAAAGAAAGTATTCCTCTCTTTGGACTGCCAACATGTATTGATTCAGATAGAGGAAGTCATTTTACTGATTCTGTCCTAAACCAGATATGTTCTTGCTTTGGGATAACTCCCAAATTCCATGTTCCATATCATCCCCAGAGCTCAGGCCAAGTGGAAAGATGAACAAAGGACTTAAAACTATGATTGGAAAATTATGCACAGAGATACATTTAAAATGGCCTGAAATTCTCCCTCTGGCCCTATTTTATCTTAGAAGCAGCTCTAGAGGAGACCTACACATCTCACCATTTGAGATGCTTTTTGGACATCTAGCTATACAGGCTAAACCTTTTTTCCCCTGCATATACATCACTATTAGATACTACTATTGCTTCCTATATGCAGGAATTACAGCACAAACTACGAGAACTTCATGAATCTGGAGCTACGGTACAAGCCGGACCACTAGACTTTTCACTTCATGACCTGAACCCAGGAGACAAAGTATATATTAAGAATTTCAAGCATATTGGAGCAACTCAGCCTTCCTGGGAAGGACCATTCCAAATATTGGCAAATGGATATGGTTGATTGAACTGAAGTTTGATTGAACATTTATTGTAAATGTACACATTTATGCTAAAAGGGACTGCCCCTAATTTGACTTTCTGTCAATGCACCTAGCAAAACATTGGTTTTGCTTTCTTTTTTTCCTATTCCTCCCTCACTACTGTAATTTCCTCTTAGAAAATTGAATATTGTATGTATGTGTAATTAGAAGTGCATTTAGGACTATAAGATGATTATGTTAATTGATCAATGGGGAGACTAGGCTCCCAATGATCATCAGGGGGGATTGTGAATCTTAAAATTTCTCAGACTCTACCTTAGAACATTTGGTTAAGGCTATTCCCCATTTAAACAATGAAGGGACTTGATGAGCAGTATATTGGGAACTTTAAAATTACTCCACCCAGACTTAGGCATACTTTAGGGGAAGGTAAAGTTGTAAAACTCCTTACTGAATGATGAAAAAGTACTTAACTCATATTTATAGTGAGACAAAAGCCCTTAAGCTAGGTCTATTTTTAGATCTAATACAAAAGGGTGCTAAGTACCTATGAAGGTTAAATTAATCACTAAAAGAGCAAGCTTAGCAAAGAGATGTGAATTACTCAGAAGTTTTAATCTACCCAGAAAAGGTGATAAGATGTGAATTAAGAAGAAGATAACAAAATGTGAATTAAGAATGGTCAGTCCTTTGGAAAATGTCTACCATGATTGGTAGATGTGAAAATTTAGGGTAGGTGACATGAGAGAAAATTCTCTTTAAAAGGAGGTCAGGAACTGAGAGCTGGGGGCTCTCGGTTGGTCGCTCTCAGTGGCTGAACTTAGTTGAGCTGAGGAGCTGAACTGGAGGGTCTCTCTGAACACTAGAGTTTTGCTTGGAAGGATCTTGTGGTGAGTGATTAAAGACTGACTTAGTTTTCTCTCTTAAGGAGAAATGCCTAGGCCATTGCCCTAGGCCCTATTTCCTCTTACTCTCTCTCTCTCTCTCTCTCTCTCTCTCTCTCTCTCTCTCTCTCTCTCTCTCTCTCTCCCTTTCCTTAATTCCTTAATTTGTATTAATTAAAATCTCCATAAAACCCAGCTGACTTGGATATTTCATATTTGGGAAATTTTCCCATGGTGACCACTTTATTTTTAATATAAAATCAAGACACTAAAAATTTATCTTTGCAATTTTGGCAATTCAAAGTCTTAAACCCATATTTTCACAGTCACAGTTTATGGCAACCACTCTTTTGTCTGTAAACAGTTTATGGCGACCACGAAGGGACCGAATCCTTTGTTAGTGCTATAAGGGACTTAGTAATTTCCCCATAGCAAGGAATCCATTGTCTCCAAAACCCTGTTGCTGCTAAAATTGCTCTCAACTGTTTCTTAGTAGTAGGAGCACTTAAGTTTTGAATATTCTCAATTTGTTTTGGAGAAATATAGCGAGCACCAGCAGTCAGTATGAATCCCAAATATTCTACTTTATGGAGTCACCACTGAACTTTATCCTTTGAGATTTTATGTCCTCTTTTGTGCAATTCCAAAAGAAGGTGTTTACTATCTTCTTGACACGTTTCTGTGTCTGTTGAAGCCAAGAGTAGATCATCTACATATTTGATTAATTTGCTCTTTTTAAATGTTATATTATCTGTGTTGGCTCAAAATCTGCTCAAATAAACTTGGGCTTTCCACATAACCCTGTGGCAGACGACTCCATGTATATTGTTAGCCCTTCCAGATGAAAGCAAAAATATGCCTGGAGTTCTCATGTATAGGTATGGAAAAGAAATCTGAGCACAAGTCTACTACTGTAAAGTATGTAGCTGTGCTAGGAATAGAGGAAATAAAAGGAAGGCTAGGGCCTAGGCCTTTCTTTTAAGAGAGAAAACTAAGTCAATCTTTAATCACTCACCACAAGATCCTTCCAAGCAAAACTCTAGTGTTCAGAGAGACCCTCCAGTTCAGCTCCTCAGCTCAACTAAGTTCAGCCACTGAGAGCGACCAACCGAGAGCCCCCAGCTCTCAGTTCCTGACCTCCTTTTAAAGAGAATTTTCTCTCATGTCACCTACCCTAAATTTTCACATCTACCAATCACGGTAGACATTTTCCAAAGGACTGACCATTCTTAATTCACATTTTGTTATCTTCTTCTTAATTCACATCTTATCACCTTTTCTGGGTAGATTAAAACTTCTGAGTAATTCACATCTCTTTGCTAAGCTTGCTCTTTTAGTGATTAATTTAACCTTCATAGGTACTTAGCACCCTTTTGTATTAGATCTAAAAATAGACCTAGCTTAAGGTCTTTTGCCTCACTATAAGTATGAGTTAAGTACTTTTTCATCATTCAGTAAGGAGTTTTACAACTTTACCTTCCCATAAAGTATGCCTAAGTCTGGGTGGAGTAATTTTAAAGTTCCCAATATATTGCTCATCAAGTCCCTTCATTGTTTAAATGGGGAATAGCCTTAACCAAATGTTCTAAGGTAGAGTCTGAGAAATTTTAAGATTCACAATATTACCTTTAGTCAGAGGGATTGGATGACTAGGAACCAAGCAGCTAGATCAGTACTTTAAGCTTTTACAAGCTGAGCATCCCAACATCTAACAATTGAAGAAGGGGATGGCTTATGGAGTGGGAAAGAAAAAGAAGAAGAGTTAAAAATCATGGAATATAAATGGCTTTGAGTAATTAACATTTTGTACTGAGAACACCCTGTAGCATGAAGATTATCGATTACTTATTCCAAGTTCTTAAATTGGTAAAATTATCGGGGTTCATAAATATAGACATCGTCAACCTGTATATAACTAAAGATTTTCCAAAGATGATCTGGCCTGCAAATTGATACATGGATTCTTGTAGGGTAATATAGGCCAAGTTATAACTTGCTAATATTTCTATTCTTCCTTGCCCCATTCCTGATAAAAATGGGATTTTCCTAAAATTTTGAGTCAATATACTGGGGTGATCCCAGAATATAATTGTTTTGATTGTGTATGTAAAATAATAATAATGACGATAATAGCAATAATATGGAACTTTGCAGTCACAACAAACTTTACATATATTATTTCATTTAATGCTCTCAAAAGGACTGTGCCTGCCACAACCCAGCTGTGCAGACTTATTATGCATAAGAGGGAAGGGCAAAGAGGTATGCTTAATACCAACCTCTCCAGCTCAAGAGAGCATCAGTCTGGCAAACTGAGTGAAGCTGATTGTACTCTGGCTTCTGAAGCTATGAATCCTTTCTCATTTCTGGCTTGGACTGGAAAGCCTTTCAGAAAAGATCAATGTGATAATGCATAAAAGGTAGATTCAAAATAGATCTAAAAGGTACTTCTAATCTAATCCAATCCCCTCTTTTTATAATTGAGTAAACTAATGTCCACAAAGAATAAGAGAAAGTTGCTCGATGTTAACCAGGTAAAAGGTGTCAAAGGTGGGATTTGAACTCAGACCTTGGCTTCCAGAATACTTGATAGTGTTTTGTTTTGTTTTTTAATTAATTTTTTACATATATTGTTTGGGCAGACAGTCTTAGCAGTTCAAGGTAGGAGAAAGCATGCCCATGCCCCAAGGTAAAGAACACATTTACCAATGGAAATGCAAATATAACCTCTTCTTTTCCTCTTCTTAAATTCACATTTACATTTTCATATTTCAGCCTCCTAATGCTTACAGTCCCTAAAAAAGTCCATAGGATCTAGTCAGGGTCTGGGTTAAAATTAAGTAAATATATTTTCATAGCATTTCACAATGGCTTTTTAAGTTCATGTATTATACCTCTGAGTTGTTCAATAGTATTTCCTTCATTTTCCCCCCTAAACCCTTACCCTCTGTCTTAGAATTGATATGGTGTATTGCTTCCAAAGGCAGAAAAGTGGTAAGGGCTAGCTTATTGCAGTTAAGTGACTTGCCCAGGGTCACATGACTAAGGAGTATCTTGGGTCATATTTGAATCCAGGATCTCCCATCCTTACTCCTGACTTTCAATTCATTGAGACACCTAGTTGCCCCTTCTCCTTCATTTTGACAGAAGAGGAGCTGAGGTTTTAAATGATTTGCCCCATGACCATTCAATGAATCCACAAGAACTAGAATTCTTCCTACAAAACTTTTAGGTTCATTATTGAGTGGCAGACATCTGCCCAAACTAATCCTCCAGAAGTCACTTACTGCAAATGATGCTTGCCTTTTAATCAGTGACAGAATATCTCCATGCACAGCTGGCTGGAATGACAAAAAGCACAGTTGGAGGTTGCTTCTGTGCCATTCAAGGAACAACAGAATGTGGACTTCTTCAAAAGAAAAAAACAATTCACCATCCAAGGTGGCAGAAAACCTAGAATTCATTCATTCCTAGGGATTTATTCATTGCCCTAGACAGGCTGCTCTTTAAAAATGTAATTCCAAAAGGGTTAATTATAATTAAATCACCAATATTTTAGGACCAATCTGTTTATCAAAGGCTCTACTAGTGGGAAATGAACCAACTAGGGCTTAGGGGGTTACTTTGTGGGTTACTAGAAAAGGGAGGTTAGAAGGGGGTAAAAGAAGGGGGTACAGATAATAATCACAATTTTGCTTACCTGTAACTAAAGGAAGCATAAAATCTCCCAGCAAGGTGTTACTATATAGAATTGCCTCTTTGGCACTTGTGCTCTATTCCTTAGGAGATGGAGATTGAGCATCCTCTAGCTGGTGAAACTACAGCATAGAACCTGGTTGGAATCCTTTGACTTTTAAGCAACATCTCCACTGCCTGGTGTTAGCTATATGTAAGTCTATCTGGATCTTCCCTTCACCCAGAATGCCTTTGTCAGGGAAATCTTTGATTACTGGAATAGAAATATTAGTTTTAGGCTTTGGGATTAACCTCCTCCTTAATCAATAAGCATTTGTTATTGTTGTTCAATCATTTCAGTCATGTCCAACTCTTCATGATCCTATTTTGGGTTTTCTTGGCAAAGATCTTGGTGTGATTTGCCATTTCCCAATCTGAATCATTTTTACAGGTGAGGAAACTGAGGCAAACAAGTTTCAGTAATTTGCTCAGGATCACACAGCTAGTAAATGTCCGAGGCTGGATCTGAACACAGGTAAATACATTTTTCTCACTCTAGATCCTGTATTCCACCTAATGCACCACCTAGCTGCTCCATTTTTTTTTTACTATTAGCCCTTAAACTTGTACTTCATAAGTGATTTTATTAATTGAATTCCTGCTATGGTTTTAACTGACAAAATCTTTGCAGTAGGAATTATTAAGACCTAAAAATCCTTAAAGAATCTGAAGAATTAAGCTATGATGATGAAATTAAAGTTGGCAAAGGAAATATTTTTATACAGAGATTTCTACCATAATGTCTAAGAAGTATCCCAGGAACAAAATAGCTAATCATTCATTTGCTCTTGTCTCTTTAAACTGCTTTCATTGAAGGCAAACCTGGGCTAAATTGTGAATTAAAGGGAACAAGTTTCTCTTATCAGCCTCCCAAATATCTACTCACTGGGACCTCAGATTTTCATTAGTCTTTTTCCATCTGAAAAGTACATACTAAATTCATTCATTCACACTGAGGAATAAGTGACTGATTATATCTACTGTTCATTATTCACTTGTTTAATGAGATACATTTTAATCAAGGAAAATACTTAAATCCAAATAATGTATATAATGTATATAGCATTATACTGTATATATGTATGTATGTGTATAAACACATACAAAATCTTTTTCATGTATTGTTTAGTTTGCAGGACTTTTCCCCCAATATTTTAAAATCTTTACCTTCTGTTTTAGAATCAATATTGAATATTGGTTCCAAGGCAGAAGAGTGGTAAGGTAGGTAATGGGGGTTAAGTGACTTGAATAGGGTCACACAGCTGGGAAGTGTGTAAACGGAACCCTTTCCTCCCAGGGTCATGATTTTTTTGCTCTTGAAAGCCAGCCCTAGGAACATGACCGGAACTAAGGGTTACAGGTCTGGATCAGACTTTGATTGATTCCCGAGATACAATAGACCAGCACACAGGGAAAGGAAGTGATGTGGAGAAAGAGGATAATTATTAAAAATGAGATCTTAGAGGAGGGAAGGTCTTTGGCTGGAGGTCTTTCTGCAATTTGGCATTGGTGGCTAGGGCAGAAGACATTTTTGTGAGCTGGTAATATTAAGGTGGTAGGAGAAAATATTTTTATATTTCCTTCCCCATCCCTTATTTCTTTCTCAGACTATATTTATATTAAAATTATACTGCCAAAAGCTACTATCATCCTCATGACTTAAGGATTAATTATTTTATAAACAGCGACCACGACAATTTTTAAATAAATATTACATTTAGCATATTACATTTGGCATAATATTAATTTTCAATATTAAGAAGTATCTGAGGCCAGATTTGAACCTAGGATCTCCCATATCTAAGTCTGGCTCTCTATCCACTGAGCAACCCAGGTACCCCAACCTTTTTAAAAATATTCTTTTAAGCATGACTCTCAGAGAAGGACTAGGAAGAATATAGTAGGAAATATGAAAACAAAATATATCAATAAAATTCATCTTAAAATATCAATATACTAACAGATTAATGCACTGGCAGCTAGGATAGTAGGAAAGACTACATGTAGAAATAAGCATTTGATTTTTAAAAAATAAATTTATTTAGTTTGCATTTGTTCAGTTACATGTAGAAATCGTTTTTGACAATTGTTTTTTGATATTTTTGGATTTAGACTTTTTCCCTTCCTCCCCTCCAAGATGGTATATTGTCTGATATAGGTTAAAGAAGTACTTTCATGCAATTTATAATTTATATTTCTATATTTCTCATGTCATGATAGAAGATACATACTGCACATATCAGGAAAAATCTCATGAAGAAAATAAAGTAGAAGTTGGCATGCTTTGATCTACAATCAGTTTCCAGCAGTTCCTTCTTTGGCTGTGGATATCATATTTCATCATGAATTGGGGTTCTCTTATAAACTTGCTTTGCTGATAATTATTTAATACTTTGCAGTTGATCATTATATATTCTTGTTATTATATACTTTGTTCTCCTGGTTCTGCTCTCTTCACTTTTTGCATCAGCTCATATAAGTCTTTCCAGGTTTTTTTAACTCATTCTGGTAATTTCTTATGACACAATAGTATTCCATTACAATCAGGTCAAAACTTGTTCATGCATTCCCCAATGGACAGACAACCTCTCAGGTGCCAATTATTTGCACTACAAAAAGAGCTGCCAAAAATGTTTTGGTCCTGGGATGTCCTTTTTTTTAAAATCTCTGATCTTTTAGAAAAACAGACCCAGTATAGATGGGTCAAAGGATATGCACAATTTTATGTCCCTTTGAGCACAGTTCCAGATGGCTCTCCAGAATGGCTACATAAAATTCACAGTTCCATTAACTGTATATTAATACCCCAATTTTCCCACATCCCCTCCAACATTTATCATTTTCATCTTTGATCATGTTAACTAATTGACTAGGTTTGAGGTAGTCTCAGGGTTATTTTAATTTGCCTTACACTAATCAATAGTTATTTAGAACACTATTTTTTTATATGACTATAGACTGAATTTCTTCCTCTGAGAACTGTTTGTCCATTTTCTTTCACTGTTTTTCAGTTGGGAAATGCTTTGTATTCTTATAAATCTGACTCAGTTCTCCATATATTTGAGAAATGAGGCCATTGTCAGAAACACTTGCTATAATTTTTTTAAATTTTATAATATTTTATTTGATCATTTCCAAGCATTATTCATTAAAGACAAAGATCATTTTCTTTCCCTCCCCTCCCCCACCTCCCATAGCCAATGTGTGATTCCACTGGGTATCACATGTGTTCTTGATTCGAACCTATTGCCATGTTGTTAGTATTTGCATTAGAGTGTTGATTTAGAGTCTCTCCTCTGTCATGTCCCCTCAACCGCTGTATTCAGGCAGTTGCTTTTCCTCGGTGTTTCTACTCCCACAGTTTGTCCTTTGCTTATGGATAGTGTTTTTCTCCTAGATCCCTGCACACTGTTCAGGGACATTACCCTGCCCCTAATGGAGAAGTCCATTACATTCGATTATACCACAGTGTATTAGTCTCTGTGTACAATGTTCTCCTGGTTCTGCTCCTCTCGCTCTGCATCAGTTCCTGGAGGTCTTTCCAGTCTCCATGGAATTCCTCCACTTTATTATTCCTTTTAGCACAATAGTATTCCATCACCAACATATACCACAATTTGCTCAGCCATTCCCCAATTGAAAGGCATCCCCTTGTTTTCCAAATTTTGGCCACCATAAAGAGCGTAGCTGTGAATATTTTTGTACAAGTCTTTTTCTCCATTATCTCTTTGGGGTACAAACCCAGCAGTGCTATGGCGGGATCAAAGGGTAGACATTCTTTTAGCTCCCTTTGGGCATAGTTCCAAATTGCCCTCCAGAATGGTTGGATCAGTTCACAACTCCACCAGCAATGAATTAATGACCCTACTTTGCCACATCCCCTCCAGGATTCATTATTTTCCTTTGCTATCATGTTAGCCAATCTGCTAGGTGTGAGGTGATACCTCAGAGTTGTTTTGATTTGCATCTCTCTGATTATAAGACATTTAGAACACTTCTTCATGTGCATATTAATAATTTTGATTTCTTTATCTGAGAACTGCCTATCCATGTCCCTTGCCCATTTATCAATTGGAGAATGACTTGGTTTTTTGTACAATTGATTTAGCTCTTTATAAATTTGAGTAATTAAACTTTTGTCAGAGGTTTCTATGACGATTTTTTCCCAATTTGTTGCTTCCCTTCTAATTTTAGTTACATTGGTTTTGTTTGTACAAAAGCTTTTTAATTTGATGTAGTCAGAATTATTTATTTTACATTTTGTGATTCTTTCTATGTCTTGCTTGGTTTTAAAGTCTTTCCCCTCCCAAAAGTCTGACATGTATACTATTCTGTGTTTACCCAATTTACTTATGGTTTCCTTCTTTATGTTTAAGTCACTCACCCATTTTGAATTTATCTTTGTGTAGGGTGTGAGGTGTTGATCAATTCCTAATCTCTCCCACACTGTCTTCCAATTTTCCCAGCAGATTTTATTGAATAGTGGATTTTTGACCCAAAAGCTGGGATCTTTGGGTTTATCGTATATTATCTTGCTGAGGTCGCTTGCCCCCAGTCTATTCCACTGATCCTCCTTTCTGTCTCTTAGCCAGTACCAGATTGTTTTGGTGACTGCTGCTTTGTAATATAGTTTAATGTCTGGGACTGCAAGGCCCCCATCATTTGTGGTTTTTTTCATTATTTCCCTGGATATCCTTGATCTTTTGTTCTTCCAAATGAACTTTGTTATGGTTTTTACTAAATCAGTAAAGTAATTTTTGGGGAGTTCAATGGGTATAGCACTAAGTAGATAAATAAGTTTAGGTAGGATGGTCATTTTTATTATATTGGCTTGTCCTATCCATGAGCAGTTAATGTTTTTCCAATTGATCAAGTCTAGTCTTAGTTGTGTGGAGAGTGTTTTGTAGTTGTGTTCATATCTGTGTTTGTCTCGGGAGATAGATTCCTAGGTATTTTATTTTGTCTAAGGTGATTTTGAATGGGATTTCTCTTTCTAGTTTTTGCTGCTGAGCTGTGTTGGAGATATATAGAAAAGCTGATGATTTATGTGGGTTTATTTTGTATCCTGCAACTTTGCTAAAGTTGTTGATTATTTCAATTAGCTTTTTGGTTGAATCTCTAGGATTCTTTAAGTAGACCATCATGTCATCTGCAAAGAGCGATAACTTGGTCTCCTCCTTGCCTATTTTGATGCCTTCAATTTCTTTTTCTTCTCTAATTGCTACTGCTAGTGTTTCTAGTACAATGTCAAATAGTAGAGGTGATAATGGGCATCCTTGTTTCACTCCTGATCTTTTTGGGAATGCATCTAGTTTATCCCCATTGCAGATGATATTAGCTGATGGTTTTAGATATATACTGTTTATTATTTTTAGGAACGACCATTCTATTCCTATGCTTTCTAGTGTTTTTAATAGGAATGGGTGTTGTATTTTATCAAAGGCTTTTTCTGCGTCTATTGAGATAATCATGTGGATCTTGTTGGTTTGCTTGTTGATGTGGTCAGTTATGTGGATGGTTTTCCTAATATTGAACCAGCCCTGCATCCCTGGTATAAATCCTACTTGATCATGGTGGATGACCCTTCTCATCACTTGCTGGAGTCTTTTTGCTAGTATCCTATTTAAGATTTTTGCATCTATATTCATTAGGGAGATTGGTCTATAGTTTTCTTTCTCTGTTTCTGACCTGCCTGGTTTTGGAATCAGTACCATGTTTGTGTCATAAAAGGAGTTTGGTAGAACTCCCTCTTTGCTTATTAAGTCAAATAGTTTGTATAATATCGGGATTAACTGTTCTCTGAATGTTTGATAGAATTCACTTGTGAATCCATCAGGCCCTGGGGATTTTTTCTTAGGAAGTTCTTTGATGGCTTGTTGGATTTCATTTTCTGATATGGGATTATTTAAGAATTCTATTTCTTCTTCTGTTAGTCTAGGCAGTTTGTATTTTTGTATATATTCATCCATATCATCTAAATTGGTATATTTATTGCCATATAATTGGGCAAAGTAGTTTTTAATGATTGCCTCAATTTCCTCTTCATTGGAGGTGATGTCCCCCTTTTCATCTTTGATGCTGTTAATTTGCTTTTCTTCTTTCCTTTTTTTAATTAGATTGACCAGTACTTTGTCTATTTTGTTTGTTTTTTCAAAGTACCAGCTTCTTGTCTTATTTATTAAATCAATAGTTCTATCACTTTCGATTTTATTAATTTCTCCCTTAATTTTTAGGATTTCTATTTTGGTTTTCTGCTGGGGGGTTTTAATTTGATCACACTCGAGTTTTTTTATTTGCTTTTCCAATTGATTGATCTCTGCTCTCCCTAGTTTGTTAATATATGCACTCCAGGATATGAATTTACCTCTGACTACCTCTTTGGCTGCATCTCAAAAGGATTGAAAGGATGTCTTGCCATTGTCATTTTCCTTGATGAAATTATTGTTTCTATGATTTCTTCTCTAACTAAATGATTTTGGAGTATCATATTGTTTAATTTCCAATTAGTTTTTTATTTGGTTTTCCATGTACCATTACTGATCATTATTTTCATTGCCTTGTGATCTGAAAAGGCTGCATTTATTATTTCTGCTTTTCTGCATTTGTGTGCCATGTTTCTGTGACCTAATGTATGATCAATCTTTGTGAATGTGGTGCTGAGAAGAAGGTGTATTCCTTTTTATCCCTATTTATTTTTCTCCATATGTCTATTAATTCTAATTTTTCTAAGACGTCATTCACTTCTTTTACCTCTTTCTTATTTAGTTTTTGATTTGATTTATCTAAATTTGATAATGGTTGGTTCAAGTCTCCGACTAATATAGTTTTACTGTCTATTTCTTCCTTCAATTCTCCTAGCTTCTCCATTAGAAATTTGGGTGCTATATTATTTGGTGCTCACACGTTGATTAGTGATATTTCCTAATTATCTAAAGTCACTTTTTAACAAAATATAATTACCTTCCCTATCCCTTTTGATCAGGTCTATTTTTGCTTTGGCTTTATCAGATATCATGATTGCAACTCCTGCCTTCTTTCTGTTAGTTGAGGCCCAGGTCTTACTCCATCCTTTAATTCTGACCTTGTGGGTGTCTACCCGCCTCATGTGTGTTTCTTGAAGACAATATATGGTAGGGTTTGGGATTCAAATTCATTCTGCTATTTGTCTACGTTTTATGGGTGAGTTCATCCCATTCACATTCAAAGTTATGACTGTCACTTGTGGACTCCCTGGCATTTTGATATCCTTCCCTAATTCTCACCTTTCTTCTTCAGCTCTACCTTTTAGTCCAATGATTTATTTTAAATCAGTCCCCCTTGTCCCCTCCCTTGATATGTTTCCCTTTCTTGTGTTCCCTCCCTTCTACCCCCCTTGGTTTTCCCTTCTCCCTTCCCTTGTTGGGTAGATATAATTCAAGATCCCAATGGATCTGGATGTTCTTCCCTCTCAGAGTTGATTTCCCTGAGAGTAAGGTTTAAGTAAAAACTCTCTTCCTCTCCTTCTTATAGGAGTTTTCTTCCCCTCCCCTCCCCCTGTGAATCTTTGTGTGAGAAATATTACTCTATTTGGTCTTTCTTTTCCCCCTATTTACACATTACATTTCCCCCACATGTTAATATACATAGATTGATATAAATGTAGTCCTTATAGAAGAGAGTTTGAGTGAAAGAAAAAGATAACATTTTTCTCCTTTTCCCTTTCCTTCATATTTACCTTTTCAGATATTCCATGTTCTTTGTTTTTCAATATCGAACTTTCCACAGAGCTCTGGTCTTTTCTTTGCAAAAACTTGGAAATCTTCTATTTTGTTGAATGCCCATACTTTCCCTTGGAAGTATGTAGTCAGTTTTGATGGATAGTTGATTCTTGGTTGAAGGCCCAGCTCTCTTGCCTTTCTGAAAATCATGTTCCATGCCTTACGGTCATTCAGAGTGGAACTTGCAAGGTCTTGTGTGACCCTGATTTGCATTCCTTTATATCTAAATTGTCTTTTTCTGGCTTCTTGTAAGATTTTTTCTTTTGCTTGAAAGCTTTGGAATTTGGCAGTTACATTCCTGGGAGTTGTCTTCTGGGGTTTTAGTGTAGAGGGTGTTCTGTGAACTCTTTCAGTGCCTGTATTGCCCTCTTGTTCTAGGATCTCTGGGCAATTTTCTTTCATTATATCTTGTATTATGATGTCGAGTTTGCTGTTTATTTCTGGCTTTTCTGGTAGTCCAATTATTCTTAAATTGTCTCTTCTTCCTCTATTTTCCAAGTCTATGACTTTGTCAGTGAGATATTTTATGTTATCTTCTAATTTCTTGGTCTTTTGGTTTTGCTTTATTAATTCTTGCTCTTTTACATGATTGTTGTCTTCCAGTTGCCTAATTCTGACCTTTAGAGCCTCGTTTTCCTTTTCACTTTGGTCAAACTGGTTTTGTAGATGCATCAATTTCTTTTGCATTATTTCTGACTTTTTCTCCCAGAAGGCTTCCATCTTTTTGATCCTTTCTGATTCCAATTCTTCATGGGTTTGTGGAGAGTTTCCTTTTCCTTTGGAAGGTTTTGGAGCATTTGCTTGTGTTTTCTCTTCTATCTCCTCTGTATTTTGTATTTTTGTTCCATAAAATATGTCCAAAGTCGCTCCCTTCTTCTTGTTTTTCTTGGAATTTTGATGCTTTTGTGCTTCTGTGGAGTTTGCCATCTCTCTCTGAGTGGGGAGGTCTAACTTTTCTTATCTCTGTCTGGTGTTCAGAGGTTTTAGCCCTAGGCAAATTGTCTGTTTCTCCTCAGCTCTTCTGTCTTCCCAGGGAGGCCAGGAATTGCTGGTTTGTCCCTGTTACTGCCCTCCTCACCTCGGCACCCTCCTGATGCTTCTCCATTGCCTTACTTCCACGCTCTGAGCCTGGCTCGGCACTCTCCGTGAGGTTTTTCAATTCCTTAGCCAGCCAGAAGAGCCTACACTCTGAGGCGGGAGGGGCCATGGCTTCCTGGAGCTCTGAGGGCTCCTGATAAGATTAGCTTTCGCTGGTTTGAACTGAGTATGCCCTGAGGCAGGGACCTTCTGTGAGACTCAGATGGAAGGATCCACCCAGGGGGTTACAGGCTCCCCTGTCTCTCTCTGTTTCCCTGCTGTCTGGGTGCCCCCACAACTGAGTCAGGTTGTTTTCAGGAAAAGGCCTTCAGAATAGCCAGCCCCGAGGCTCTGAGTTTCCCTCTCCTGCCTTGGACTCAGTGCTCTGGTTTGGGGGGGATGGGTCCTGAGACCTTCCTTCTTCCTACCCCTTAGGTCTGAGTGATCTCAGGTTCTGGCTTTTGGGGGGCCATACCTTTTGGTCCAGATTCAGGAGGAGGATTCCCGGAGTCTATGCTGTTGTTCGTTTTGAATTTCGGTGCCCTAGAAGCATATAGTTTGAATTCGGTAGGGAAGGGTTTCCGGAGATCTGAACTTTAGCTTTCTCTAAGCCTCCATCTTGACCAGAAGTTTGCTATAAAATTTTTTGCCAGATTTATTATTTCCTTTCTAATCTTAGTTGCATTGGTCTTGTTTACACAAAACCTTTATAATTAATCATTTTTCATAATGTTCTCTATGTTTTATTTGGTCATGAATTCTCTTATTCTTAAATCTGACAGATAAACTTTTCTATGTTCCTCTAATTTGTTTATGATGTTACCTTTTGTTTCTAGATCAAGTATCTGTTTTGACTCTATCCTTGAATATGGGGTCAGTTGTTGGTCTACGCCTTTTCCCAGAAGTTTTGTCAAAGAGTGAATTCTTTCCCAAAAAATTTGGAACTTAGCACTAAGTTGCTGTGGATATTAACTACCTGTTGATTATGTAAACTATTCCATTGATATACTACTTTATTTCTTAGCTAGTATTGAATTTTTAAAATTACTGCTGCTTTTATAGTTTGATAGTTTTATAGTTTTTATAGTTTTATAGTTTGCTAGGCCTCTTTATTTCATTTTTTTTCATCAATTTCTTTGATACCCATGGCTTTTCATTCTTCCAGATGAATGTTGTTATTTTTTACTAGCTTTTTAAAATACTTTTTCAGTTGTTTGATTGATATGACACTGAATAGGTAAATTAACTTAGGCAGGTCTGTCATTTTTATCATATTGGCTCAGCCAATTCATGAGCTATGAATGCTTTTCTAGTTGTATAGATCTGACTTTATTTGTGTGAAAAATGTTTTGTAATTGTGTTCATATAGTTGTTGGCTTTGTTTTGGTAGGTATACTCCTAGGTATTTTAGATTGTCTAGAGTTATTGTGAATGGAATTTCTTTTTCTATTTTTTGCTTTGGAATGTATTGGTGTTAAATAGAAATGCTGCTGATTTGTGTGTGTGTGTGTGTGTGTGTGTGTGTGTGTGTGTGTGTGTGTGTGTTAGAAATTTTGAAGGAAACTAGAAAGTCCAGTAGGTGGAAGTGAAGACAGAAAGAAATTCAGGCATGGAGTGAACCATTTCAAAGGCACAGAGATGGAAAATAGAGTATTATGAATGAAAAAAATCAAGTACTGAGACAGAGAATGCATGAGGGACAGCTAGGTGGTGAAATGCATAGAGTGCTGGGACTGGAGTCAGGAAGACTCATCTTCCTGAGTTCAATCTGACCTCAGAAATTACCTATTGTAAAAATGGAGATTTGAACCCCAGACTTCAATCCCCAGAAGTCCTTGGCAGCTCCCAGAATTCCCTATAATATCACCTGAGTCTTCACCTGAGTGCGAGATCACAAATTATTATTTAAAGTGGCTCTCCACCTACTTCAGGTCTCTCTGCTTCTGCTTCTAAGCATACACACCTCTCAAGATGTAGTGAGTGAAATTGAATGGGCTTATCAGCCCTAGAAACGTGGCTTATTGATTTGTATCTTTGATTTCTAATAATGTTTAATAAACCTCTAAAAATATAATACTTTTAGTAGAGAAACTAATTTAACTGTTACAATATGTGACCCTAAGCAAATCACTTAACTTTGTTTGCTTCATCAATTTCCTCATCTGTAGAATGAGCTGGAGAAGGAAATGGCAAACCAGTCCAGTATCTTTGCCAAGGAAACCCCAAATAGGATAACAAAGAGTCAGACATAATTGAAAGAAAGGATGGAGGGGGAATAACATGGTGGACAAGAAAGTTAGAAATGGGTGAGGTTGTAAAGAGCTTTTACTGTCCAAATCCCCATATCTCCCTCATTTATTTGTATGTATTTATACAGTTCATTTTTTTAACCCAAGGACAGAACTTTTTATTTAATCCCTTCTAAATTAAATTTCATCTACTTTGGCTCCATTGTATACTTTGGCCAATTTCAGCCTGTCTAAATCCTTTTGTATTTTGATTTTAATACCTAGATGTCTTGGCTTTGTGTCATCGGAAACCTTAATAAACAGCTATTTTTGCTTAGGCCTAATCATCTGGAATATGATTAAATGCAGCAAAAAAACAGAGTCATACAGCAATACATCAGAAATTTCTCAGCAGGTTTGCTTCAACTCATTAATCAACACTTGCCAGGGTCTGGTCTTTCAACTATCTCTGTATCCATCTCTCTATATTGTCTACTTCATGTCATCATAGAGATTAATAATATGTCACTTAATACATGCTAGGAACTTAAAAATGTTATTTCACTTGATCCCAACAACTATGAGCTTTAAATGTCATTTTACCACCATTTTACATTTGAGTTAACTGAGTCAAACAGAAGTTAAGTGACTTGCCCAAGGCCATATAACAAATCCTTGTCTAAGGCTGAATTTGAACACAATTTTTCCTGACCTGTCTTTTATTCATTTTGCCACCTAGTACCTCCTAAGATATAAATGATACCAAAAAAAAAATGAAAATCTTTATCAAATTGCATGCTGAAATCTAGTTAAACTATATATCCCCTTATTTACCAGCCACATAACCAAGTAAATAAAGAATTTGAAGTTACTCTCATATGATTTATTATTTTTTAAAGTTATATCAGTGCCTTTTGCTTTGACATCGCATTTATTGCTAAATAAACTCTTTCAGGCTTCTTTCTTGAGAACGTCGCTTTGTAACAAAAGTGAAAAATAAAAGTTTCTCCAAAACTAATGCTGTACAGCAGCATATTCAACATTCCACACCCACACCATGATCTGGCCAGAGGCAACAGAGTATGGATCCATTCTCTGCCACTTGGGTTAATTTGGGCCTGACAATTAACAGGAAGAAAACAGACGTCCTCCACAAGGCAGCATGGCACCATCTCTAGGGAGAACCATCGGTTAGAGCAAATGGACACATTTTTATTTCTGTGGATCAGTTCACTTACCTGGGCACTATGCTTTCCAGAGATGTCCACATCGATGATGAGTTTGATGAATGCATTGTCAGAGCTAGCTCAGTGCGTGGGAAGCTCCTAAGGAAAGTGTGGGAGAGGAGGACCTATTAGGATGCTGACAGAGATCTACAGAGCCATTGTGCTGACCTCATTGTTATATGCCTGAGAAAGCTGGGCAGTCTACTTGGGTCCATGACAAGAAATTGGATTCATTCCAGTTGCGTGGTCTTAGGAATATTCTGAAGATCATTTGGTAAGATAAGGTGGGAGACCCTGAGGTCCTCTCTTGAGCTGAACTGACAAACATTCAAACAGTTTGGAGAGTGCAACTTGGAAGGTGTGACAGAGGCTGGCACATAAGTGCCAGGCTGACGGGTGTGTGGATCTAATCACCTCATTGGGGGAGGGGTCCCAGGAGGTCTGGAATGTTGAGAGAAACCAGAAGATTCTGGCTGGAATTTCAGTTGGTCTCTCAGTTTTGAGAAGCTGGAGAGAGAGGGCTGGTTGAGACTTTCTCCTGAAGATTACCCACCTTCTTCCTGCTATTGACTGAAATCCTTCCCCTCAACATTTCCCAATTGAAAAGACTACTGAAGAGGAAACTGAGAAAGATATTTGAATCTCCGTCAGACTTTATTTCTGCTCCTGGTGCCCTGGGTCTGAACTGTGACCAAGGGGACAAACCCAGGGTCAGTCAATTTGACTATCTCTCAGGGGGCTCAGGCTGCCAAAGCCTGAGTTACCCCCAAACTTGAGGAGGGAGGGAAAGGGGTTATTTTCCCCCATTTTCTTTTCCCATTCTTTTCCCTGCCAGCCATTCCTTGGTATTACCCTAATTGAATTAATTGACATTAAAGTGGTTTTCCTTTCCTAAACTTGAATCAAGTGTGACTGAACAGCTTTAAGGGGAGAGACATCTTCCTAAGAAGAAACATTGTTGTCTCTAGTAGTGGAGGAGGAGGAGAGGGACAAGAGAAAATCTGGGAGAGCAGCCATAGCTGAGGAGGGAAGACTGAAGAGGGAAATTCTCCAAACCCCCTCTCCTCTCTCTGAGCCAACCCTAAACATCAGCTGTCTCTCCTTGGTCCTGTTTCTTTTACCACCTACAAAACTTCTCCATTACAAAGGGCTGGCCACATTGTTGGAATGCCAAAAGTATGTTTGCCTAATAGATTATTTTACAGTGAATGCACACAAGGCGAGCATTCACGTGGAGGGCAGAGGAATACAAGGACACTCTTATGGTCACTCTGAAGATCTCTGGTATTGATTGTGAGACATAGGAGACACGGACACAGGACACCAACATGGCACAGTGTGCCCATGTCAAAGAAAGTGCTACGTTCTATGAGCAAAACAGAATTGCAGTAGCTCAAAAGGAACGTGAAATGTGCCAAACGTAGAGACATCTGCATCCCAAATGTTCATACAAAGGGCAGCTAGGTAGTGTAGTGGATAGAGTGCCAGGCTTGGAGTCAGGAAGATTCATCTTTCCAAATTCAAACTTGGTCTCAGACATTTAGTAGGTGAGTGGCTCTGAGCAAGTCCCCTAACCCTGTTTGCCCCAGTTTTCTCATCTGAAAAATGAATTGGAGAAGGAAATGGAATAATACTCCAAATGTTCATACAGGTTAATTGTACCTGACCTATGATAGAACCTTTCAAGCTTGTATTGTGCTGGTCAACCACAGTCAGACACATTGTATGTTGACCCTGACATAATGGTGTCATTTTGGTCCTCTGCAAGTAAAAATAACAGCAACCAACCTTCTAGCCAGCTTCAAATCATGTAGCTTCCCAGGGAAACTTCAGTTAACCCTTCCCCTTCACTCCACCCTACTTTCCAACTTTAGCACCTTTATTTGTGTGAATTCTCCCACTAGGATATAAACCTATTGATAGCAATTTGTTTGCTTGCATTACTATAGTCAGCACTTAACACAATATCTGGCACATAGTAAGCATTTAATAAACATTCTTTCATTTATTCATTCAGTCAGTTAATCCCTCAAACTGTCATTCTCCCCTTTCTCAAAAAAAAAAAGTAGAAGGCATAGTTTTCATTCCTTTTCTGAAATCATGCTTGGTAATTGTAACCATACAACGAAAACAATATTCAGTTTTATTTTGTTTTCTGTCCATTTACTTTTTGGTAGAGAATGTATACATTCTTTTTCTGGTCGTGTGTACTCTTCATCAGTTTATATGAGTATGTCATGTTTCTTTGAATTCATTTTCATTTTTTTCTGCCATGATAATATTTTCTTAAAACAATATATGATTATTATTTTAGCCATACTACAATGTAAGAAGTATTATTTATGTATATATGTATTATTATGTTTTGTTTTTACAGTATATTCATTTCCCAATATATTTCTCTTCCTACCCAAAGAGTCATATAAAACACTCTATAATTTGGCTAGGAAATCATGAAATGATAATAGAATTACCAGCCTATAATTTGAAGATTCCACCTTCTTTGGAAATTAAGACATTTGGCCTCGTCAAATCCATAACAATTCTTTCATTCACCAGGATTCCTCAGGGATCGCCAACAGCAATTCATCAATTACATCTACATCTACAAGTTTTCTCAGGACTCCAGTTGACATTGATATAACGAGATGGTTTGTACTCATTGAGGGCAGTTGAGTGATCTTTTGCCCTCATTTGTCTTGGGATTTCAAATCTTGAATAATTATTTTTCTGTTCTATACTTCTCAATCTGATGATCATTCTTTTGAGATAGAACACAGATGAAAAAGAGAAGCAAGGAGTCATCATTACTTTTCAGAAAATTATATCACTATATATCACAGGTTTATTCTTTTTAAAATTCTCATAATGAATGACTCAGAAGTAATGACAAAAATTGTCACTTGAAAAAATTGTTATATTTTAAAATTCATTAACTTTTTCAGCAAGACATATTTACTATATCTCGTCAATAATGCCAATATATCTTATAACTGCTCTAAAAGGGCAGAGGAGATCAAGTCCTTTTAATATTTATACATTTCATGAAACAATTTATTCCCTTAAATCAAGTGATAAAGATTTTTCTTTGTTTTTATTAGTAGAGTTTATTTCCAAGTATCTCAGCCTCTTCCTGTCCTCCTCGTGTCACAGAATGCATCGTCTGGCAAAGATCTTTCTTCAAATATTTCTCACATGAAGTGTTATAAAGTTTATTTTTGTTGGGAATTTTTGCTGCATAATAAATTATGACCATCCAAACTGGACAATTTAAAATATAACAATCTGTAATCGTTTCCAGCAAGATAGTGGCTTGGTGCACTTAGGAAGCATACACTGGAATCTTTAAATTGTGTGGAATGGAGTCCTGGAATGATGTCCTGGGCAATTGTATTGAGCAGGGAAGGGATAGATTAAATATTCTCATAGATCCTTAAGGAGAAAATCACTTATTTATTGTTTTTTTAATAACTTAATTAGAGGCTTCTCTTTTTTCTCTTTTTCTAATGTTTCTTAAATTACTGGCATTATTCTTCATTAGCTTCTATAGTTTTAAAGATCTTTTGGGTCATTTCTTATATTAACTGGAGGAAAAAAGACAAGGTACTGCAAACTACTCCAAGACTTTGAGATTTTTAACTGAGCAGCATTTTCAATGTTTCTGCAAATGTATGTGTTAATACAGGCAGCTTCACCTTAGAACTGATTAGTGCCTTTTGAAAGATGTCTAACAAATTGCTGGGCTAATCAAGGAAAATCAAGCTCTAGTTGATGTATGTTTTAATTAATTATATTGCTACCATTTTGCGAGAACCATCTTTAGATGCCTTTGGAGGAAGGTAATCAAGGAAACTTAAGCTATGCATTATATATCTGTTCTTTAATTGTAAATTATTTGATCCATGTGTTTAATGCATCAGCAGATCCTTCGAAGATTAGGAAGGATCAGGGTTAAGGGGCAATTACATGATTGTGACTATTTGATCATAGCTTTTAAAATCATATGCCCTCCCATAAATGCTTTCCAGGGGATCCAACTGATTTGCTAAGGACTTTCTTCCAGATATCTTGACATTTTTATATGGTCATGAAATACATGGACTGTCCATCACTTATCATTGGCTACTATGTGACCACTGTATCTTTTCTTCCAGATATATCTATATATAGATTTAGATATTCTTTGTTCCTATTCTAAGTCACTCCTCCTCTAAAGTTCCTTGCTGTTGTATTATGACATGCCATGTATCAACCATTACCCTTTGCAATACCTGCAAGTTGTGAGATTTCATTAATTCCAAGTATACAGAATCACCAATGAACACCATTCTTTAAAAGACTGGATTTTTTTCCCAGGAGAAGCTTAGATGATTCTTTGTAAAAAAATTTTCTTTTAAGAAATTCATCCCACTGTCCTCTTCCTTTCCTGCTCTGGAGTCAACTTATTACCCATTTATAGCACTTGTACAGTATGTAGTAGATGTATTCATGCACCAGTTTTTTTTGATTTCCCATTTACTTGTATAACAGGCTGGAAAATAGGAATTCTTCAACCATTTGTTTTTTCCTGTATAGAAAGTCAGATTAAACTCTCTTGAGTGATTGAAAAAAAAAATATATATATATGTATGTATACATATATATTTAATACCCATACTTTCTATCTTAGAATCTATATGAATTCCAAGTCAAAAGAGGAATAAGGGCTAGGCAGTTGTGACTAAGTGACTTGCCCAGGGTCAAATAGCTAGGAGGTATATGAGGCTAAATATGAACCCAGGACCTCCCGTTTCTAGGCCTGGTTCTCTAGTCAATGAGCTACCTATTTGTTTCAGGTTTGTCTACATCCCCAATCATATCCCCATCGATTCATGTGATCAAGCAGTTGTTTTTCTTCTGTGATTCTACTTCCACAGTTCTTTCCCTGGATGTGGATAGTGTTCTTTCTCATAAATCCCTCAGGATTGTCCTGGATCATTGCATTGACACAATGGAGAAGTCCATTACGTTCTCTTGTACCACAGTGTATCAGTCTCTGTGTATAATGTTCTCCTGTTTCTGCTCCTCTCACTCTGCATCACTTCCTGGAGGTCATTCCAGTTCTCAGGGGCACAGTCTTAACACTGACCAGTCTCCTACCAAGAAATTTGGAATTCACAAGACAGTAACACAAACTAGCTTTATTGAGGGGAGAGACTCATCAAGTGAAAAGCAGACAAGGAGAGCCATAGAAACACTTCAGGTCCACTTGAATATGGGTGACATTGGGCACCTCCTAGGACCCTGACCTGGAGGGAATGGATATTTTCTTCCAAACAGTTGTCTGGTGATTTTTATAAACAGTTTATGTATAGATACAGTAGGACCAGGCATCAGGGCAAGGAATCCGAGAGCCTGGACCCGGAAAATGGTATTGTTTCATGTGAATTGGGGTGGGAGTGTGGGAATGAGAAGGAAAGTCTCCTATGAAATGGTAAGTTAGTTGATATTATATCTTCCCACAAAGTAGGAAAAGAGACTTTGTCTATTACGATTAATTTTGCTCTCACAGAGTATCCTTGGCTTTCTTGTTAAGGGATTTTGAGCTTCCCCAGGACTCCTTCATTTAGCTAGTGTATGCAGGCAGCAGTATCATTTCAGATATCCAGGCTTGGAGTCTTGAAGTCATACTCAATCCTTCACTCTCACTCATCCCACCTCCTCATAGCCAGTCACATGCCAAATGTTGACATTAAGTAATGGATAACATCCATGTATTTCCTAGTACTTATTTCTTGTCCTGACTATTTAAATAGGTTCTTAATTGGTCTCCTTGATTCAAAATTCTTCAGGTTCTCCATCCAAATATCTTTCAAGGTGATATTTTTATCCCAGATCTGGTTTCATTACTTTTCTACTCAACAAATTCCAGGGATAGCATATGAACATTTTTACTTGGTTTTTGAAAAGGCCTTGATAATATTTCAGCTTATCTTTTTAGTCTTATCACACATCACATTCTTTCATGTAATCTTAGATCCAGACAAGCCAAACTACCTGACATTTCTCACATAAGGCATTGCATCTCCCAACTCTCTTCCTTCATAAAAGTTGCTTACATTCTTGAAATGAACTTCCCTCAAACTGGCTGAGCAAATTGTAGTAGGTTATTATAATGAAATACTTTTGTTCCATAAGAAATGATAAATGAGATGATCATAAATAAATAAATAAATATATATATATACATGTATATAGAGTCTAGTAGTAGTCTCTTGGTAACCGAGGATGACGATTGTCTTTGTGCGCTTTCTTCTGTGATGTAGATGAGTGTGTACAAAGACACTTGTGCATGAAGGAGATTTAAGTGGAAAAGGCGATGCACAGAGACAGTCCCACTCTCTCGGTGTTGGAAGCCTGGGTCCAGTGGCACGAAAAGTCGTTACACCTGGAGACTTCCTCAGCTGCATTGGATGGCCGTGTTTTCCTTTGTGCTCCAACACGCCCTGAGCACTCCACAGTGCCTTGCTGCATCGCCCTCTCAGCCGTTGAACCTTCTTGTTGGTTTCTTCCATCTCTTCAGCCGAAGCAGCCTTCACATGCTAGGTGAGCAAAGCCTTAGTTCACCAGGGGTCTATGACCCCATGGCTATTCTCACAAGGTTATGAAGTGATACAAAGTGAAGTGCACAGAACCAGAAGAACATTGTACACCTTAAGGGCAATAAAGTATGATGTTCAATTGTGAATGAAAATTATTATTAGCAATTAAGGATCTAGGACAACTTCAGGGACTCAGACAAAAAGGGTTTATCAACTGCCAAAGAAGGAACTGAAAGAATCAGAATGCAGATTGAAGCATACCATTCTTTACGTTATTTACTCCATGAATTTTTTCTTTAGTGTAAGTGATATGTCTTCTTTCATAACCTAATGACCATGGAAATATGTATTGTATCATAACACATGTACATATATCATATTACCTGTTTCTTGGGAAGAGCAATGGGTGAGAGGGAGAGAACTTGGATCTCAAAATGTCAATACATGATTATTAAAAATTTTATTGACAATAATCTAGAAAAAAAAATTAAAAGAAAATAAAAAGAAATGCACTCCCTTCTCATCTCCTCCTCTGGGAATCCCCAATTCCTTTCAAAGCTTAGTTCAAGAGCCACCAACTGCAAGAAGCCTTTATACATCAACCAGCTGTGCTCTCCCACACATCTCAGAATTAATTTGTAATTACTCTATAAGCATATTGTTTCCCCATGGAAAGTAAGCTCTTCGAGGTCAAAAACTGTTTCATTTTTGTCTTTGTCTCTAGCATAGAATCTGATACATAATAGGTACAAATAGTTCTTGATTGATAACCAGTTATGAAATTGCCAAAAAGGAATAACTCATTCTGACTGACAGAATTAAAGAATGCTTCAGGGAAACCTACCATTTGAATTAAATTTTAGGATTGTTACAAGTAAAGGAAGTGGAGGGAGACAGATAAGAAGAAAGAGAAAGACAGTGAAATAGTGACACAGAGACAGAGAAACAGAATTAGCATTAGCTGCGTGACCCTGGGTAAGTCACTTTATCTCCCTGGTCTTCAGTTCCCAAATCTGTAAGAGGGATCAGTGGAGTTGTTATGAGAATCAAGAGTTCAGGCATGCTATGTTCTTTATAAGTATTATAGCTACATAAATGTGAACTATTTCTTCAGATAGAAAGAATGATGCAGCAAGGGCACAGAGATAGATCTCACAAGAAATTTACTTTGTTCTTAAATAGATTAAGGTATTGACTCCTATTCCAACCCCAACCAAAACAAACTATCTTTATTTAAATCTTAAAATGTCAGTCATATACTGCCTAAATAACATTTTATCTTTATGTTCCTACCTCAGTTCAGATATTTTTTCCTCCCTGTGCTCCTCAAAGGTAGTCGGCTTTTGTAGCACCTTTGTGTAATAATCAGACCTCTGAAGTAAGACTTTTTACAGTTAAATAGTACTTTATTTTAGAGGAAAGCATTGCTTTGTTAATAATATTTCTATTAGCAGAGTACTTTAAATATTTTTCTGAGGTTTTACCTCTCCTCTTAAACCATGATCACATCTTTAATTAGTTTTACATGAAAATTGATACTGTTATAGTTGGGGAAAAATTGAATTAACAAGTCTCTGCTTATCAGGTTACTGTCAAAGTAGAATTTATTCATTTTGTTCTGCCTTTTTCTTTCTTTTTGCCTAATGTTTCTGATTTAGAGACACATGCTTAAGTTCCTTCCTCTAAAAAGATATAATATGTATTTCAAATAAATGCAGATACTAAATTATTGCACTTGCCTTCTCCTCGGGGTCCTTCTGTAGCTGGATTTTTATGTTAAAAACTTCTTTTAATTGCAACTTTCCCCTACCAGCTTATTTTAGTCATCCTACCAGCTTATGTAGTCATAGCATCAGACCTAAAATTCCCCCACCTTGCGGCCACTTGGAACAGGTACGGATGCTTTGCCCAACTACTTTGGCATCCTAGACTCCCAAACTAACGTTGGCCTGTGAGAGCCTTATCTCTGCCCTAGAGAACTCTCGCGGGGTTGTGGAGTGAGGTCAAGGGACTGGAGTTAACCCTCCAGGAACTTCTGCAGGACGTGAAAAGAGTGTAGTTGCAAAAAGGGCCAGACAAAGGCAAGGCAGCACTTTCTATCTGGGAGGATCAGCTGTTAAGGTTTCAATATCTCGGTCAGATTTTTGAGGGAAGGGAAAAGACAGCGCAGACAAATGGGCATTCTCTGCATTAGCAGACTCTTACTCCATCCCGTTCTTATCTAGGCTCCCGCCACACCCCAATCATCAAGTCTATTAGCAAGCCCGGACTCAAAACCAAATCAAGGAATCATTCACCAAAGCACGAAACTGGACGTCCCCCAACTTTTTGTGCTTTTTTCGGATAAAGCAGAAGAATTTCTAAGTTTACTTCCCCATCTTGCTTCCCCGGAAGAGTACATGGTAAGAAGAGAGATGAGGTGAAGGCAGGTTGTTGGAGCTTTGAGACCTTTCTGTAGGGAGTACTCTACTACCTTTTCGGTTTCTTCTCCGTTTGCACTTCAGGAACTGGTGGATTTGAGGAATGGGTTATCTGCGCGCAAAAATTCCTCCTAACTATCCTCCTTCCCTTCTTCCTGGATTGGGGGTGGAGAAGGGAATCCTACTGCCTTTTTCCCAGTCTCAAGGGAGGAGAAAAAGAAAAGGCAGTTTCGAAGCAAACGGACAAGGGAACAAAGGAATGAAGTGGTGCTTCTAGAAGACAAGCTCCACTCTTTTCTCCCTCTAAGTCGCCTCACTCCCACCCCTTCAGTCATTCTCCCTTCCCTTCTCAGGCTTTCGGGTGCAAGGGCACACAAGTATACAATACAAATACTCAGATAAACGCGTGTGGGTGCATTCAATACACACACACACACACACACACACACACACACACACACACCTGGCACCCGGAGTTTGAGCACATGTCCATCTTTTGTATGTAAACACATTTCTAGTTACCCATGTGTTAATAGTTCTCTTACGCTTTTGTGCGCCGTCTGTCTCGGTGTCCTTGTCTCTGTCACACACACACACACACACACACACACACACACACACACAGCACTCAGCAAGAGGCATCACTCAGAAAGCTGAGAGCTTGAAAGAAAAAAAGCCAAGAGTGGAGTGTGCGCTTTCAGAAGTAGGCTATTAAGGGAAGGGGGAGAGAGCGCCAGTGTGTGTGGCGCTCTTGGCTTTGTCCGGTAACCTTTAGCCTTTCAGGAGCCTAACTGCTATGAGGTGCTACCAGAAGGAGGGACCAGGCTTGGCAGGTCCAAGGTCGGGGCTGAGGGGAGGGTGGAGGAGTGCAGAGAGAGAACACGAGAGTGAACGTTAGCTTCGGGAGGGGCAGGCGCCCCGGCAAGCAGAACCGGAAAGCCTCCGGCGGCGATATTAAGTATCGGAACCGGTACCCCGAGCCCGCCTCTTTTTCACAGGGTCTCTCGTTGTCCACTTGTCTCTCTCGCAGCCCCGCGCCGGCGCCGACGTTGCAGCTGCAGCTGCTGCTACTGGGCTGCAGCTGCTGTTGCTTGCTGCCGCTGCTGCTGTTGCTGAGCTTCCCAGAACAATGAGGCCGGTAGCGCGGGAGGCGCGGAGCTAAGCGCAGCCCCCACTCCGCCTCCCTAGGTACACTCCCTCTTCTCGTTCCCCGAGCGAGCAAAGACAAGCGCCAGCGGCCGGAGCACCTAGCTGTGGCAGCGACGGCGGTCAACAAAGCACGAATCCAGGAGAAGGTTCAACCGCGGAGGGGGCAGGACTAGCCACAGCAGCCAGAGCAGCGGCAGCGGCGGCCACCTCGCAGGCTGCAACCGCGGCAGCCTCAGCATGTCTGCCCCACGGCAGCCTCCGCGAATCTTGCTTTCGCCCAGACAAACACCCTCCCTGCAGCAAAGGCGGCCCCAGAAGCAACCAAGGCAGAAGCGGCAGCTCCCCAGCTTCCCCGATCTTTAACTCCCCGAGGGAGCCCTGCTCCTGCTCTCGCTCCCGATCCTGCTCTTGGGTAATCCTTGAGCCTAACCTGATGACCCACCACCCAACCCTACTCTCCAGGTTAGCATCGGGTTTACCGAAGTGAAACAGGGAAGCATTGCAGGCTGGATTTCGGGTAGCGGGATGGAATGGCTGGTTGGATCAGCTGGGGAAGAGTCAGTCTACTTAACTGTGTATGTGCTCGCCAGTTTGCATCCAGCTCCTGACATCGCTTGAATAGTACACCTATCTTGCCATTCTCCTGTACAGCGTGACTCTTGTGAGTGTGTGTGTCCGTGTGTGTGTGTGTCCTCGTGTGCGCGCGCCCGTGAAACTGCTTGGGAATAAAAATGTGGCACACACTTCAGACTCCAGCTCTTCCTCAGCAGGAGCGCTGAGGTATCCTGAGTATTTTGAAGAGGCGTTTGAGAGAGGGTTGGTTAAGAGGAGGAAAGTGGCTGGGGCGCGGAGGCAGGCGATGCCTTTCTTCTTGGTACAAGAGTGCCGGTGTGCGGTGAGGACACTACGCTGAGCCACAGAGAAAGAAAATCTTGTATGTTCCCAATTCTTAGAATGAGTATGTGTCTCTGTGTTTGTGTTTGCGTGTTAGCGTTCAGGAGGAAAGGGGTATCCGAAAGCTCTGGACTTGTGAAACAGTGCAACACGACAGGCTTGCAGCTTTAAAACTATATGAAAGAGGGTTTTCTTTTTCTTTTTTGTTTTTAAGCTGTAGTTTTTAGGAAAAACGGCTGCTCCTGATTGCCGTTTTCTCGTGCCGTTTTGTTCCTAGGGGCACCAAGACATCAATTAGAGCTTTAAATGCACTCTGATTATTTTCCAATTCTCTCTAGATCTGATGTTGCCAGGTAGAGACACCTCACAGAACTACCTGGACGTTAATTCTTCTGCAGTGGCACAAACAATACTACTTTTTATGGAAAGGTTTCCTACCTTTTACAACGTTTGTATTTCGATGCCTTTTAAACTCCCTAGTATTGCATGTTCTTTATAATGTGATATATGTGTATATTTATATACACATGCATACATATATAGATATATAGCTTGGTCTGCGGACTGCGAGAGGGCATGGCAAAGCTAAAATTGTGCATTTTCGGCAGGACTTGCTTGCTCAAGAGAGCTGAATAGATGTTTAGAGAAGCTGTGCTTTCCAGGAATTTAAATGAGACTTTTTTGTGATTGCTTTCCAAGTCTCTCCTACTACTAAGTACCATATTTGTTTTGTCAGGTTGAACTTTCAAAGCTGTTTTATGTTGTGGGGATCACTTTTTCCTTTTCTTCTTCTTTAGGGAAACTAATGCTTGGCTAGATTTTTGTGAACTTTTATCTTTACTGGACAACACTGGAGGTTTGTTCTGGAGTAATTTACATGTTGTCAAGATCTTTATCTTCTCTGTAATTAGGTAACTGGTCAAAGTGAAAAATTATCTGTTTAAGATAATCTGCTGAAAACCAGGAATTTATCCGAAAACTCAAAGGAATAGTTTAATGAGAATTTATGATAGTTGTTTTATTTATCTCAAGCACTGAGTGAACACCTACTATGTAAAAGCTACAATTTAATCACATTTTGCTCATTTAAGCAAACCAGATGCTTGTGGTTACTCAAGATTTCTCTTCAAATTGGTGAAATTGTGGTCAATGGAGGAAGCAGTAATATAAACTTGTCTATTCAAAGGTAAATTTATGACTTGGAGTGTTGTAAATCAAAAGGTCACCCTGCTTTAGAAAACTCAGGGATAAGGTTTGTTTTAATGGGAACATGTTTTTCTGTACTTGAGCCTATGTGTTTTGTATACAACTAAACTCCAAAGGATATTTTCTCCTACTTTTGAATGAAACTCTGCCAGTAAATATTGACCTTGTATGGGTAGGCTCCTAGTGTGCCTTATAATCACATTTGGAAGTAAAAATGGTAGATGGACAGTGGCTAAAATACCAAGAAAAGTCTGAGACACCTTTTTTTTTTTCCTATTAATGTAATTAGAAATAATTCAGGTTTTATTTTGGGAGGGAACAAAAGAAAAAAAAAATGATAGCTATAAGAAAAAGTTGAAAATGCCATGGAGGCTTTGTGTGGAAGTATAACTTTTTTGTGTGAAAGCACTTTAATAGTCAACTAAGTAGACAACTTTAAAAGCATAAACTTTACTACAGTTTTAAAAGATCCTCGATACTTTTCAAGCATTTTGTGATAAAACTTAGTTTTGAATATTTCACAGTTATTAGACTAAATTCCATCACTAAATACTAAAAGATTTTGGTTCATATGAAAACCTCAAAATAATACAAGTCTAATTTGTGCCCCACAGTTTAGAAGGGATGTTGAGTTCCTTGATCAGAGGCCATAAGGGATCAAAAATAGAGTACCTCATCTTTGGAAACATAAAGAGATATGAACTAAGACTAAAGGCACCATGATTTTTCAGGCCAGAGATTAGAAAGATTTAAAACTGGTCTCTAACCAGTTTGGAATTAAAAGCATGGTGACCAGCTGCTCTCCATTTCTTCTGAGGATATATTAAAAGGAAAAGGGATTTAAGCTACTTTGTACTCTATGGAGTATAGGAAGGAAAATATCTGCAATAGGTTGCTGAGTAGAGTCAAAGGCTTTATTTAACTCAACAGATATTAAGTCACTGGTACATAAAAGCACTGTGCTAGTCTCTTAATGGAGAATCATGTATTTATTTTCAAAATTTTGTTTTTTATTAAAATATATTTTATTATTTATAATCATGAAAAGTAATTTGAAATAGACTGAGTTCACATTAACATGTAGAGGTCTTTGGAGATCTACTTTAATGAATAGAAAATGATGAATGATTTTTAATTAGTAATTGAATTTTATATAACACATTTTCTCTTCTAAGTAGGTTGAGATGCCTACTGAAATCTTTTTTTTTTAATTTAAAAACATTATGTTCTGTCTTAATATCAATTCTAAGTCAGAAGAACAGCATAGGCCAGGCAGTTGGGGTTAAGTCACATAACTAGAAAGTGTCTGAGGCCAGATTTGAACTACTGTTCTCCAGACCCTAAGCCTGTTGCTCTATCCACTCACTGTGTTATCTAGCTGCATCTGCCTGCTGAAATCTTATATACACAAGCCTATTTCCAACTAAGTGCTACTCCCATTTCAGATCATTAACTGGTCCATAAAACCACTGGATTTTTGGTAGAGTTTCAGCAATGTTGTAAATGGTCAGTAAGTAATAATAATAGCCCACATTTATAAGGACCGTTAAAGTTTGCAAAGTGTTTTACATACTTTATTTCATTTGATCTTCACAATAACTCAGTAAATTAGGTGCTATGATTTTTTCTATTTTACAGATGAAGAAACCAGAGATCATATATCGAAGTACCTGAGTCTCTATTAGAAAGCTTATGTGTTCTGGGAGAAGGGAGATTTGTAGTTTTACTGTGGAATTTCGTTGGAGAGATTTAGCAAACCACTATCAAAAAATTTTGTTCAGGCAACCATGTATAGATTACGTACATTTATTGGACAACAACAGTAATAATATATTTAAATACACAGCTATAACTAGCCACAATAATACTGGGGCGAATTCATTAGGGGAGGAAAGAGGGAAGTGGTATGTACAGACACAATAGTACAGAATATTGTTGCTCTTGGAGGCAACAATTCAAGGAGCTAGTACACTCAGGGATTCCAAGGTAGAGGCAAGTTCCTTTTGGTCTCTGCTTTTTATGATTCTGTTTATGTAGCATTTACAGAATTTTTTCATCAAAATCCTATGAGAATACAAATATTATTGCCCCCATTTTACAGATAAAGAAACTGAGGCCTCATAAAAACTAAATGATTTGTCCCACTCACATATCTAAATCTTAGATTCAGTCATTCCACTGTCTCCACTTATCCAGGCCAGCCATCATCCTGGCCTCATTTTTTTTTCCTTTTCAAATATCTGCCCTTTAGCACTATTCAATTTATACTACTCTTCAGTAAGAGGATTATAAATTCATAAGATTTAGAGCTGGGAGAGGCCTTAAAGGCCATTTAGTCCACTTCCCTTGTTTTAAAGGGAGAGGAAACAAGTTTAGTGATTAAGTGATTTGCTCATTCTGTCATTCTTCTCTTTCCCTACCCTGTATTACCCCAATCATCTTCCTTCATAGCTCCTGCTTCAGTGAAATAGAGCAGTGCTGTAGAAATTGTACAACATGCTAATTGGATTCATTATATTTAAAAACTGCCCCAACTGGGCCTCCATTGGTACATGCCAGTCCTTTTACCCTTCCCTGGTCATCAATTCCATTGAACTCACAGCGGTTTTTCCAAACTCCTCTCCTCTTCTCTCTCCTTTCCTGCCTTCCCCTTTCCCTCCCCAAAGACATTTCCTCATACTTTTTTTTTAAATTAAAGTCCTCCATCTTGAAGTCCTTCCTTCAACTTCCAAATCCATGCTTTACTCTGCTATTTCCCCCTCCCTATCTATTCCTTAGAGCATCAAGTCTTCGGAATTAACCTCCTTAACTTTGTTCTAATTTGTATATGCTCTACTTACACTGCACAACTACCCTTATTCCAGGCCCTAACCATCTCTTATCTGGACTATTGTGTTGGCCTCCTAAATGACCTCTTCCCTTTCATCCTCCACACAGGAGTGCAATGAATGACTATACATAAGGAGGATCTTGGCATTGCTCTTAAGAAGATTTGGTGGCCCTCTATTACCTTTAGACCAAAATAAAAAGTCACGTTTGGCATTCAGAGTCTTCACAGCCTAACTCTTCCCTCATCTTGCTAGGCTATTTATATTTTACTTCCCCTCTTGGCACTATGAATGCACCAGATGATCCAACCTTTTTATTTTTCCTAAATGATATTCTGCTTCTCATCTCCCTACCTCTGTTCAGGCTATTCCTCTGGAATGTTCACTCTGCTTTCCTGTCTCTCCTTCAACTCATGGATCAAGTTCTCAATTCCCTTCAAATAAGAACTTAAAAGACATCCCTTGTCTCCAGCACTCCGACACTCTGAGGTTTCTGTCTATATCTTGTCTGTCCTTAGGTATGAGCATGTTGCGTCTCACTAGTTGAATGGAAACGCCTTGAAGACACAGGGACTGTTTCAGTTTGGTCTTTATATTTGTATCACTTAGCATGATACCTGTGGCTTATGGCAGATGCTTAAAAATAGCTACCATAGAGTTCTTTAAGGGTTACAAAGTACTTTTTCATTTTGATCCTCACATTTGCTCTTGTGTTCAGTCATTTCAGTCGTGTCTCTCTCTCTGTTTGAGGTTTTCTTGGCAACGATACTAGAGTGACTCGTGATTTCTTTCTTCGTCTCATTTTAAAGATGAGGAAACTGAGACAAAAAGGATTAAGTGACTTGCCCAGGGTCATACAGCTAGTAAGTGTCAAGGCCAGATTTGAACTATGAACGTGAATCTTCCTGACCCAGTGTCCTATCTACTATGCCACCCCGCTGCCCTACTCTGTGAATGAGTTGTGAATTATTTTCATTTTATAAACGGGGTCCCTGAGACAGAGAGAGTAACTGATTTGTCTGAAATTGCAAAGCTAGGCTTTAAGGCAAGATTTAAACTCAGATCTTCCTGACTCCAAGCTCATCATGCCACCTTTCTTATTGATTTGTTGATCAACTTGAATTGTGGATTTTTTAAAAAAAGTGTAGGAAGAATAATATCTGTTTAGGATTTTTAAAAATAGGAATTGTTTCTACCTCATACCAACTGAAATTGATATCCTAGCATATGTCATACATTGAGGTCTTTCCTAAAATGACTACTTGGAAAGTACTAACACCATCGCCAGGATTATACAGCTTCTTCTGTTGTCAAATAAACAAATGAAGCACATCTAGACTAAAACTTTGAAACACTTGTCCTCAAGGAGACTCTTAATTAATTCCCAGATTTGGGGCCTCTTTAAAATTCTTAATACTTTGGAGTAAAAATATCTTATGCATGATAATAATAGGAAGATTTTTTAAAAATCCAGCCTAGCTTTGAGAATGTGGCAGTGCTGGAAAGGATATTTTCATATTTTTATCTGTTATGAGCACTTATAACAGTTTGAGCTGGTTAAATTAAATTGGAGGATAGCAAATTTATGGAGACATCCTGAGGACACTACTTAAGTGTTAAGCATTTAAATATAGAGGTGTCAGAAAGGGATGAGAAATGGTCCTCAGGCCAAAAAGAAAAAAATGAATCACAAAATTGCCTCAAGATAAGTTTTCTCAGAGGATGATATGGAAAAGGGAATTTGTACTATTTGGACTTGACTCCTAGACTTCTATAGTGTTTAAATTGGGCAGAACTTTAGAGATCTTCTTGTCTAATCCTGTTATTGAATAAATGAAGGGGAGACTCAGAGAATCCAAGTTAGCAAAGGGTGAGTGTATCAGTGAACAAGGGTATTCATTAAGAAAAGCTAAAGGATCTTTAAAAAAAATAAAAGTTGTATAGAGTATGAAGACAATCAAAGATGGCGGGAGTCTATAGTACCATGATAAGAGATGATGGAAAGGAAGAAAATACTAGCTTTCATTTTGCTTCTGTTTATCTTATAAGTAGATGTTTGACCTAAGAAGATATTTAAAAGGAAATTGAAATTACTTAGGAAATGGCAGTAAGTACATAGCTACCCTTAGTGAATTCCAGTCATCAGACTGGAGAGAAGAGGTCCTGGGTTCAAATTTGACCTGGGATACTTCCTTGCTGTGTGACTTTAGGCCAGTCACTTAACCTTAATTTCCTAGCCCTCGCCACTCTTCTGCCTTGGAACTTATCAATTCTAAGACAGAAGGTAAAGGTTTTAAAACAAACTTAATAGGAACAATTTGTCTACAAGTTCTACAGTTGTGTTTAAAACAACTTCACAAGTATAAAATATAGGCATTGTAGCTAGGCAATCCCTAAGTAAAAGGTCTGGAGGTTTTAATGAACCTCGAGCTGAAAATTTATCATTGATGTCCTGTGGAAGTCATAACAGCTAATGCTTTTCAGCTAATGCACTGGGAGGCTCAATATTTAGAAAAAAGAGGGTTACAAATTGTCCCACTGTACTTGGCCTTGACCAGACCATATCTGAAGAATTGTGTCCATTTCTGGGAGCTAAATTTTAGAAGGGAAATTGATGTGGAGGTTCACCAGAAGAGTGAAGGAAGTCAAGACCACAAGACCACACTATTTAAGACTTGATTAAGAGAATTAGAAAATTTATCCTGGAGAACAGAAAGGGGAGGGATGATTTCTGTCTTCAAATATGTGAAAAGCTGTCATATGACAGCAAGACTAGGGGTATTCCACTTGCTCATTCTAGACACAAACTACAAGCAAAAGAAAAAAAAAAGTAGAAATTGGAGAGATCCCTATTTATGTTTTATCTAAGGAAAGCCTTCCTATTAGGACTGTCCTTTCAGCTGCTAGAGGTAGCTAAGTGGTACAATTAATAGAGTGCTGATTCGGGAGTTAGGAAGACAGCTTCATGAGTTCAAATCTGGCCTCAGACACTTACTAGTTGTATGACCCTGGGCAAGTCATTTTGCCCTGTTTGCCTCAGTTTCCTCATTTGTAAAATGAGCCAGAGAAGGAAATGGGAAATAACTTCAGTATTTTTGCCTAGAAAATCCTAAGCAGTGTCAAAAATATCCACATTTAAGGTGGCGCAATGCTCCACACTGGAGAATTTCAAGTAGATTCTAGATGAGGGAAACTTAATCTTTTTATGCCCTGGGTCCCTTTGTAAGTTTGTTGCAACATATGGATCCTTCACCAAATAACATTTTCAAGTGCATAAAATTTAAAAATATATATTATAGGGGCAGTTGGGTGACTCAGTGGATAGAGATTTAAGCCTGGAGACAGGAGATTCAAATCTGACCTGAGACAATTCCTTGCTGGGTGACCCTGAGCAAGTCACTAAACCCCAATTGCCTAGCACTTATCATTCTTCTGCCTTGGAACTGAGACTTAGTGTGTATTTTAAGATGGAAGGTAAGGGTTTATTCATAAATATAGATATGTAAATATTAAAATGCAAACTATATTAAAATAGTTATCAAAAATAGCTTTAAAAATCTCAATTTCAGGGGTCCCAAGATAAGAAATCCTGGTCTAAATATATACTTGTTAAGAGAATTGTCAAATATAAGTTAGTAAAAGAAATTCCGTCTGCACAGAGTATTTCTTAATCCTCTGCTGACATTGACGACAACCTGCATTTGATGTCTCTTTCTGGACCGGTAGGTGGAGAGGTCAGGGACCGAATCAGCAGGTGGACTCCACTGTCTTCCCCTTGCTTGATCCATTTGAGAACATTTGTCATTCTTGAGTGACACACCTGATGAACGAGGGAAAGCCCTCATTCTCGGGAGAACAGGCACTATGAATTGGTTAACATGATTGCCTCACTTAGGAGGGACCCCTGAGCATCTTAGAGTTTCTTATTCTTGCCATCCCATTTCCCTACATCAATTATTCTCATTATGTGATTTTGATTGTTTTGAGCATTGAAATAGGAGCCGAGTGTTGGAACAAAGGCTAGAAAACCTATTGCAAAGTAGTCCCAGCCTGTTTTATTTTCTAGATTTCCTGGAATGATGCCCTTGGTCTGCCATTTCCCTTGTTCTCTTCATTCACCAGCATTGCAACTTCCCCAGTGCCCAAGCTCATCTGAGACTCTCTGTGCTCCCAAGTTAACCTGAGCCAGATAATCAGATGATTCTTTGCTTCTCTGAGAAAGACAAGTGTTAAGGGGAAAAGGCGTGAATAATATAAAATATGCATGATATGTCACCTGCCTGCCAGGGATGACAAAATATTGTTTTAGCCAGACACGTACCATTCCACCATTTGTCAAATGCTATACTTTCACTTCAAGACTTTTAAAAGTTAAAAGGTCTGGGATAGCTAGGTAGCACAGAAGATCGAGTGTCAGGTCGAGTCAGGATGATCTGAGTTCAAATTTGACCTTAGACCTTCCTACCTCCCTGTGGGGCTCTGGGCGAGTCATTTAACTGATTCCTTAGCCATTGCTGCTCTTAGAAATCATTCTAAGACAAGACGATAAGGGTTATAAAAATGAAATAAAATAAAGTTTAAAGGTCTGAAATGTCATTATCTATAAATCATCTCCCCTTCAGCAGAAAGTAGAAATATTATGGAAATCAAAAGATTTGCTCCCCAGATCTCTTCTGTCCCCTAACATAGAGTTTCTGCTATATTTTTTAGATAGAGTGGATCACATTTTAGATTTGGAATCAAGAAGAAATGAATTTTAAACTTACCTTAGCTACTGATTAATTTCATGTGGCCACACTGCGACCCCTTTTGTCTGCCTCAGTTTCCTCACTTATAAAATGAGAATAATGTTTCACAGGTTTATTGTGGGGATTAAGTAAGATAAACCACACATAAAGCTCTTTCCATAATTTAAAGGACTCTACCAATATCATAATCATTAATATCATTATTATTATAAACTGTTGACTGTTAAAAGCTGCCTGAGAAATTTAAGTGTAAAACTTTATTTTCTTCACAATTCTATGATTATTGGCCAATAAAGCCCCCAAATTGGATGCTATGCTCCTTACAGGCAGCATCTTTTGTTTTCCACTTTTATATCCCTTGAGATTAGCACAGTGCCTTGCATGTAAAGGAACTTAATAAAGTTTGGTTCATTGAATTTTTCTTCTTGGAAAGAGGATGATCAGACAAAACGAATGCTAAAGTAAATTTTAGTCAGATGGCCTGAGCGGATAGTCTCACTTCTCTCTCTGACTGATTGTATGAAGCCACTTAACTTTCCTGAGTCTTAGTTTACTGCAGAAATAGAGGGTTGGACTAAATGATCTTTAAGGTTTTTTCTTGTCCTAAACTTTTGTGAATTGATGATTACCTCTATTTGGGGGTCTCTTGGAGTGTTTGCCAATTCTTTCTCCAGCTCATTTTACAGATGGGGAAACTGAGGCAAACAGGATTAAGGGACTTACCCAGGGTCACACAGCTAGTGTCGGAGGCCAGATTTGAACTCAGAATGATGACTTTTTCTGATTCTAAACCCAGGGTTCTAATCACTGCCTCACCCACATGCCCTCAATAGTAAAACCAAAATCCAAGTCTTTCATTAGTCAACCAAATAACTTGGACTTAAAGGCAATCTATGAATGTGAGTCTTCAAGTACTCACAGCTAGCCTGGAATGATTTGTTTAGGACAATGTAGGAACATCAAAAGGGCCTGCCAAATGAAATTTCCAAGTGAAAATTTAAGATGAAATTCAGGAAAATATTCCCGATGGCCTGAGCTGTGGAACTGGCAAAGAGCCTAGTTAGTGGCTGGAATTGTGGTCCCTTGGGGCATTTGGGACTATATTGGAAAAAGCACTTGAAAATATGCTATAGAGGAAAAATCCTATAATACTGTGATTACCAAAGACCGTGCTTTCTGAAGTTTATAATTCACACACACACACACTCTCTCTCTCTCACACACACACACACACACACACACACACACACACACACACACACACACACACGGCTGCTGAAGTGTTTCAGCTTGAGAGGAAATGTGTTATTACATTTAAAACAATTGGTTTTCAACATTCAAATTATACAAATTTATCAAGTGGAAGTTTTCACATTTTGGTAATTGTGGTTTCTAAAACGACTTAGCTTTTAAATTAAATTTGGGAAAGAGTAAATGTACTCGATAATTCAATAGCTTTCATTATTTAGAGGTAAGTTGCAAAAGTACCTTTGGCATATACCCAGTGATTACTATTCTCTTGCACAAGCATTTTATCATGTGTTAAAATCCGTGAGGATAACATCTGTAGGGAAAAAGTCCCTATTCTTATCAACATCTAATCCTATTACATGTGTGTACATATTTGTATGTATAGTAAAGTGTGCCATGAAAGGAGTACATTAAAAGGAACCCTGAGATTGGATCTTGCAAAATAAAATATACTTAACGTAACAGTAAATACTATTAATTTAATATATTTTGTAAAATATATGATTAATGTCAATTTCATAAGGCACTAAATGTTAACATCTTGAGTGCCCAGAAAGTGCACACATGTGCATTTACATGTATAATATGTTTACATATTTTTTTAGTACACGAGACTCTAAATATGTCTCTTAATACAAGTCTTATGGTTTTGATATACAAAAGACATCAGTGAAAAGACTGGAGTTGGTAGACTGGAGACCCCATCCTAGTAACCTTATTTGGCAAGTCACTTTATTTTTCTGGGCCCCAGTTTTTTATCTAAACTGAGTCATATTAGAAACCTTTTACTATTCAGTCAAATTGAGTTCAAGATAAATTAATACAATTGTGTGACTTCTGTTGCTTTAATTGCTTTTCTATTTTTTTTATTATAAACTTAACAAACTCCCAAAATAGGGATGTTTCCATATACAAGGTTTAACAGAGAAAGATTACAGGCAATACACAATTCCCTATTATATACAATTTGTTTTACAAAAAGAATACAATAAATTCATGTTATCTTCAAAGCTCTCCTGCTTTTCTATATTTGCTTCTAAACTTCCTTCTTGTTTCTCTTTTTTATTGGCCTGCCTTGGTAAGTTAAAATTTAGAACATTAATTGTTTTAGTCCAATTTTATGAGTCTTTATTGAGTATCTATTGTGGGTAATGTAAAGTCCGCAGGGGAAATGAATGGGTGTGAGATATACTAAGACACCATCTAATCCAAAGGTATTTAACCTGGGATCCACAGATCAGGGGTCTGTGAACTTTGATGTAGAAAAACAATTGTACCTTTCTTTTCACCAACATTTAAGATTTATCACTTTTTCAATTAAGAATGAAAAAAAAATACCTTATTCTGAGACTGGCAAAAGAATTCAGGTAAAAAATTTCTGCCTTTATGTCATGCATGCAATACTAGTTAGCTTTATAAACTTTGTAATTTGGAGATAGCCAGTGGGGTCAGAATGTGGAAAGGCTTCAAAGCCAATATTATTGGCTTATTAAATATATACATACATATATATATATATGCGAAATCCAAATGGATGTCTATTTGTATGAGTGGGAGAGGGAGGCAGAGAGAGTAACAGTTCCCTGTAAAACTTAATATAACACTTTGTAACTAATGCTTTGTAATGTAGAGGCAATGGTCCTTAAATGACCAGTTTTCTAGGGCTGTGAGGAGAGTTTATCATGTAAATGTTAACTATTATTACCTATCACACAGTTATGAGAGGGACTTGACAGTGGAGAGAAGACTGCCCTTAGGAGGTCCTAGCTTCAAATCCTGCCTATTTCATATACTTCTGTGTGACCCTCAACAAGGCACTTAACACTTCTGGACCTCAGGCATCTCTCTAAGATTAGAAGTTAATGGATGAGTTATATATAGATTGGTTTCCTTGGGTGGGGAATTTCCACTGTTCTAATGGATGGAATCACAATGCTGGACTCAAAGGCATGTAGTAAGTTTTATTATGGTATTTTTGTATAGTAAAGTTTTATTGTAGTTTCCTCTGTATCTCTCCCATTCCTACTAATTGATCTACAAGAGCTAGGTCAATTACTCCATGGCTAAGGAGCATATCAAAGAAATGTAAGGCAATTTTGCTGTTAGTAGAATAGGATCAAAAAAATAAAAAAGAAGAAAAAACAAAAGCTTCTATACCCTACAATTCTTGCTTTCTTTGATGAATTTGGTGGTACCAATTACATTGGTTTATAGATGAGAGCTCGAGAGCAAGACTTGGGAGTGTAAAATGGAGATTTGAACCCTGGACTTCAATCCCCAGAAGTCCTTGGTACTTCCCAGAATTCCCAGTAATCTCACCTGAGTCCTCACCTGAGTGTGAGAACACAATTTAGTATTTAAAGGGCTCTCTGCCTCCCAAACTTCTTCTTCTTCTGCTTCTAAGCACATGCGTCTCTCTGCTTGGCGTACAAGATGTAGTAAGTGAATGTGAATGGTCTTCAGCCCTAGGCACGTGCTTTTCTTATTTTGTATTTCTTTATCCTTGATTTCTAATAATCTTTTATAAACCTCGTAAAAATATAATACTTTTAGTAGAGAAACTAATTTAATCTTTACAGGAGGTGGGGATGGGATGGGAAAGAAAAGGAAATAGATTTTTGCAACAATCACCATGTGTATTCACCCTACCCTTCTCATCAATTGTTCCCCAGCCTCCTTCATTGAAGAGAAGAAAAATGATTTTATTAAGAATGGAAAATAAAGAGGAAGTGTGGTAAAGAGAAGCACAATTGATGGGGAGAAACTAACTATTAGAAGGAAAGTCCCTTAAATCCTTAGGCTTCAGTTTTCTGAACTGGAAAAGTAGGGATTTAATTTGATCAAAATTTCCCAAATTATATTCCATATAATACGAATAATAATAATAATAATAATAATAATATAATATGGCTCTTTAAGAACATTTCAATGTTGTTGATATTTTCTTATTAAATATTAAATTATCTATCTACTGAAATACTATCTGTAGCAAGTTTTGTGTGTGAAAATCTTGGTTTATTCTGGTTTTTTTTAAGTTTCCATGATTCTTCTTTTCATTCTTTATCAAGGAGGTATTACATATTTTTCAGACCACCCCCACCCCCACCAGAGCTATATTGGATTCTGCCGATATATTTCAAAGTTAAAAATAATCAATTTCTAAAATAAATTAAATAAAAACAAGAAAGGGGCTTAGATCATCCAATTCCTCTATTATACAAAGGGAAACTGTCTCTCATGCAGAGAGAATTAAGAGAACAGACTTAACTTGAGCTTAGGTCTCCTGAGTAGCTTTGTCACTCAATAGATAATTTTGTCAATTATTTGACCAAAACAAAACAAAAAATCAACCACATGTTAATCAGTTTCTTCTATGTGTCAGACACCAGGCTGTTTTGGAGATGAGTTCATATGTTAATGAGGGAGACAACATGAAATATCAAAGGATATAAAAGATATACAGGGTGGATGGCAGGCAATCTAAAAGGAGTACACTAGCAGCTAGTGGGATCAGGAAATGGGCCAGTTGACCTAAGAATTAAAGGAAGCTAGAGAAATTGAGGTAGAGATGAAGATGGAAAATATTACAGGCATCTGGGATAGCCAGATTCCGGAAAGACAAGCTGTCCTGTGGAATGCATGACAATTTGGACATATAGGTATATTATAAAGTACAGAAAGAAGTAAAATGTAAGAAGATTAGAAAAATTAGGGAGGGGCCATGTTTATGAAGAGTTTTTAGTGCTAAACAGACAATCTTATAATATTTGATCCTGGTTACAATCAGGATTTTATTAAGCAGTGGGGGAAGGAATGGTCAAACCTATGTTTTAGAAATACCTCTTTGGCAACAGTGTTCAGGGTGGACTCAAGTGATGGAGAGAAGTGAGGCATGGAGACCAATTGGAAGGTTATTTCAAATCCAGGTGAAAAGTAAGGAGGCCTGAGCAAGGGTCACTTCTGTGTGCATGGAGAAAAGGGGGCATATACAAAACATATGGCAAAGGTAGAAACAAGAAATTTTGTAAATGGATTAAATGTATAGGGAAGTGTGAATTTTAAAACTACTTCACCCTACTCAGACTGTACTTTAGAAGATTTTATTTAGCTGTCTCCTGATTGTAACAATGAAGACACTCTCTTTAACAGAATCAGGCATGCCTTGTAGTACTTTACATTACTCCACCCTACTTAGACATACTTTAGGGGAAGATAAAGTTGTAATCTCCTAATTCAACAATGAAGGTACTTAGTTCTCACCTTATAGTGAAGCTAGAACTTTAAGCTAAGTCTATTTTTAGACCTTAATACAAAAAGGTGTAAGTAACTATAAAGGTTAAATTAATCACAAAAAGATCAAGTAGCTAACAAAAGGTGAACTTAACAAAGAAGTGTGAAGTAGCTCAAAAGATACAAACTATTCATAGTAGGTGAGAACTAAAAGTCTGGGCAGTCCTGGAGAAAGCCTTTGATGTGATTGATAGATGTGAAAATTTAGAGGTGGAGACACAAGGGTGAAAGGTGGGATTTTTTCATCTCTCAAAAACTCTTCCTGGAAAGTTGGATCTGGCTGATCATTTCCTGTGAGCAGCCTGGGCGCCAGTTAGATCCTGGAACTCAGCCTGGAGGAGCTCACTCAGACAGCTTCCTTGAGGTGGTTTCATGGTGAGTGATAAGACTGAATTCCTTTTCCTTTGGGCTCAGGGAGACCCCTTTGGCCAAGGCCTTTAACTCCTGCCTGGCTCAGCTTGAGCCAGAGCAGTTTAAATTGACTCTTTTTCCTCTCCTTCTCTATTCTCCTTAAATTCCTTCCCTCTATATTAATTAAATTACCATAAATTTCCAGACTCATCTGGGAATTTTATTTGGTGACCATTTAAATCTAAGTTTAAAGTCACAACTCTAAATTCATCTTTACAGAGGTTAGCTTTAACATTTTCCTTTCACCTCTAATCTTATGTAGTTCAGCTAAATTGTTGGAGAGTGAAATTTTAATATCCAAAGAAGTTGTTTCAGCTCACCTTATTCTCAGTGCTACATCTTGGAGCAGAGTAGGCAAAGTGTGATTGTTATAAGCACAGCCTTAGAAATAAAACATGGGGACTGATAATTTACTAAAAGAGTTGCCAAGAGTTACTAAACGAGTTAGCATCTATCCAAATATTTTAAAATGAAGCCAAGAAGTACATGTTGGGTAAAATTGATTAAGTTTAGTAATTTGCTTCTTTGATATTCTTCATGGGCTCTGGTTTTGCTACACATGCTAGGGATACTATTGAAATAATGAAGGTGCAAAGTATGAGCCATGTGAATAAAGGGGAAATGATATAATTTGGGGGGAGCTTTAGTCAATCTATAGCCTCTTTCTCCATTTATACTTGTATAGAATTAATGACATTTCTTATAGATTTTTCTTTATAATTTAAATTAATCAATTTGATTTCATTAATGATAAACAGAAATGAAAAGATGCCATGGTGGACAGAAGAAGATACATTATTAACAATGACTTAAGTTGTACAAAGGGTATTACTAGAAAAGGAGATAGCTTGTGGATAGCTTGAACCCACTCTTATCTGTAAGGTATTTCAAAGATGAATAAAGCCTCTATAGCCTTGAATAGATACTTTATAGAAAATAATGGTGGACAAGAACTGTAGCTGCAAAAGGGATATAAGTTTGAAATTTGCATTGTTGTGGTTGAAATTACTTGCAGAGATGAAAATCCTACATCCATTAAGTAATGAATTCCTGATCTTCCTATTATATTAAGAACTTTAGATTTTGATTCAGAAACAATGGGTTCAAATCCTTAATCTGTTGGTTATTATGAACTGGGACTAGCTTCTCTGGATCTCAGTTTCTTCATCTTTAAAATAAGATATTTAACATTATTTCTATACACAAATGTACACATATATGAGACTCATTCTTAATGTCTATAGTCATGAAGAAGAATGTGAATTTCTTATAATCTAGTGTGATAGAGAAATGTACACAATACACACTAGGATAGTAGATTTAAATACGCAGTATCTATATTTAATACCTTTCTTGATTCAAGTGTTAGTTTGATCTCTACAATATTTGTCATATATTGTTCCTGACTATTCTAGTTTCTTCTGAGAAACTTTCCATGCTGTTGGGATTGAAGATAATATGTAGTGCTTTGGACTTTTGTTTGTTTAATAAGAATAGTTGATTGGCTAACCAGAAAAAAAACATGTCATCAATTCATGGGTTAAAATAGATAATATTTAAGCTTGTCCTGAATAGGAGAAATATCATGCTATAGATATGACATGAGCTTTGTTCATTGGCTGTCTCTACTGAATTTTGATAAAAGGAATACTGTATTACAAATTTTGATGAACAAGATCTAGTCAGTGTCAATTGGATGCTCTTAACTCAGAACGTATGGTGTCCAATGAACAATAACTTAATGTGTACAAGAATGTGGACATAATATCCCTTAGACTTCAGTGAATATTGAAATTTGACAAAGAAGTGAAGGAAAAATATTCGGAATTTTTTTCTGGCAACAACCAAACACTGAAAATTAAAATATATGTTTAATTCTTCATTACTTTGTTGAAGAATTGGATTAAGACTTTGAATATAATTATGATAAATGACTTTGTTTATTACCCAAGGAACAATTGTGAAAACATTCTATGGCAGAAGACTGGCCAGGAGGTGGTTAGCTTGTGGCCGTGGGCACCCATAAATCAGATTTTTTAAAAATTGAGTATCCTCTAAATGTTACCCTATACTTTTTAAATTCATGGAGGCAGCCTAGTATAATAGAGTACTTTTAGTATGTAGAGTTAAAAGAGATTTGACTTGAAATTCTGTTCTGACACTTACTAGTTGTTAAACCCTTGATAAAGGCATTTTATCTCTCTTAGTCTTGGTTTCCTTATCTGTAAAAGGTGGAGATAATTTTGCTAGTAGTATCACTCTCACAGTGAGTTTGTCTCACAGTGATTCCGGTGAGATACTGTATGTACAGATATAGCACTTCATAAACATTAGAGCTCTAAAACACTGCATTTTTTATTTTAAGCTATTAAAACTTCAAAGTAAACTAAGACTTTTGGGACACCCCATGTAAATGATATTCATGATGATTATCGTCATGATGATAATGATGGATTTAATAAATTTGCCATGTACTAGTTATATATTAACAAGGAACACATTAATTTACTATTGGTGAGTGGCCAAACACAATTGGTTTTGAATAGACTAGTATTATTAATTAGTACTTTGAAAGATATGTGATATGAATAGGTCAGCACTTCTCCATTGCCAGATTGTACTAATGGAACCCTATTGTAAACTGCTGGAGCCATAAAATTAATCAAGTGGTGACCTGTTTTTTGGTGATGATCCTCCAAACTAATCTGTGAGATCAGCGGACCCAAGATGCCAGAACTCCCCTTTTATAGATGAAATTCAGAGACTTGGAGTGATTTACCCAAGAGCACACAGCCGTCCTAGTTGAATTGCATTTCTGTGAGGACAGAATAGCTGTGAAGAGAGAGGGTTCTCACATCAGCACAGAGGTCTAGGCAAAACTAACTTTCTCTCCTCCAATGGGGACAGCCTTTTGCATTTTGGAACAATGTTGATAAGGAAAATTGGCCAACCCAGTTAGTAACTTCATAAGGATTGCCTCTAAGGGATGAGTTTTAAAGCTACTCATTTATGTACTTTACACTCCACCCTCTACCTCCATTTATATTCTTTTCTTGCCCCAGAGAGAGAAATATCTACTGAGGCTAGCGGTGATTATTGGAGAGGAGGGGCACAAGGGAGATGGCGGCTTGGTTCACAATTTATAAATCCAATCTCATCGTCAAGGAGGCATAGACTCCCTATGCTATTTAAATTGCTCCTTTTCTCCCTCTTTTCATCCAAATAATTTTATTCATGTATTTAAATACACATACATATATATAAATATTACTATAAATATAAATATATACTATAAATATAAATATAAACATATAAATATAAATATAAATTAAAAATAAAATATTATTGTGTGTATATTACACACAATATAGACATAGACACACCTATTCATGTATGTATTTTACATGTACAATACAACATGCCGTGAACAATAGACTATTTGTTCATTCACTCATTTATTTATCTGTTTGTTTTCTTGTTTATACCATGGAGCCAGGACTAGAACTGTGGACCTGTCTGATTCAGCTCAGTGCTCATTCTACTATAGGTTGTGCTTCTTTGTGCAAGAAATAAAAAAGGATGAATTGCACAGCTAAATATTGTTGGTTTATGTGTACTTCAGACTTATTTCGAATTTTGCCTACTCTTTGGATATGCCCATAGATAATAGAATACATGGGAGTGTCGCATATATAGGTTGTATGCATCTATCCATAGGTATCTATATGAATGGGAATACACATATGGATCTTAACTTTCTCTTACTCCACAGCACACTTATCACTGTTGAGAGTTGTGTATATTCATTGCTGTTGCAAGTTGTTGAGAAGCAGAGTAGCTTGGTAGCTAATTGCATATTTTAAACTGCTTTGAATTCCACCAACCCCCAGCTAACTGCTGCAGGAGGCTTTTGAGACATCACTTCAAAGGGAATTGATCCAGTGTTGAAGAATGCCACTACATTTATTTGTGATGTCTGTTCACTGTGATGAAAAAGAGATAGCCGTTTAAAAATGTTTCAGTTAAATAAGACCCCAAATTGGAACTCTCCCAGCCTCTCTCCTAGAAAACAGACAACCATTTGTAGGAGCCTGAATTGTCATGCCTTGTAATCAGTTCAGACATTGGGCATCCGAACGAAGAAACCAAGCTAAATGTTTTATTTGAGGATGGGAACTGGCAGCGTTGGACCTCTAAATCTGAAGGTGGCTTGTAAGGCAGTGCAGAACTCCAGGGGGCCCCTGTGGATGCAAAGAGATTTTGTTGTTGTTGTTTTTATTAATTTACATTTTGAAAAGGGCAGTGCATTCCCTCTGGAGTCCCCATCTTATAGTCTGTACTTACTAACTATAGTCTACATTTTAAAATTAGAAAACTGAGATATTTTAACACGGTAAGTAAATGTAAGCGGCGAGTTATGATTGGGTACTTCCCCATCATATGCAGTAGTTGCTGTGTGATGTATCAGATCATTAACTGTTTGAAGTAGGATTCCAAAAAGTGATTTCACACTAATATGAGAAGCTCAGATGATTCAGTGTTTGGGATGGACTGCTTAATTTTTTTCTCTACTTACTTACCAGTGTTAGAATGATGCCAGGCATACAGTTCATACAGAGTCATATCTTCCAGGTATAACTGATAGGACTGTTTCCACAGGACTCAGGTACACAGATAAAAATCAAACTTCAGACGTTAGTAACCAGTTACTGATCCTCAGTGCTAGGTGGTGCGGTGGATAGAGGGTTAGTCCAGGACTTAGTAGGATTCATCTTCCCAAGTCCAAATGTGACCTCAGACACTTACTGGTTGGGTGACCCTGTGCAGGTCACTTAACCCTGTTTTCCTCAGTTTCTTAAATCTGTAAAATGAGCTGGAGAAGGAAATGGCAAATCGCTGCACTAAAAGATACAGGACTAACCCCAAATGTGGTCATGAAAGGTTGGAAATGATTGAAAAGCAAAAAACGAGGATTCCCCCTTACAGTAAACCCAATAAGTCCTCATTCAGCCTCTTTATGAAGACCTAATAGTGTGATGGCCAGTCACTGTCACCTCATGCATACCATTCTGCACTGGAATAATTTTAACTGGAAGCATGCTGGAACCAGATCATATTCTGGTTGTACTCCAGTTGTTCAATTGTCACTGTGTACATTTATACCTTGAAAATGGTCACGTAAATGCCACAGACTAGGGTGTGATTTGTTGTTTTATTGATTGTCTAGGCTTAAGAAAATAATGGGGAAATGTGGACAATGCAGATTAAACTGTGTGAACACTTTCTCCTTTCTGGAGAGCTGATTGTTAAACCATTTCACTCCTGGTTCTAATGATGAATAAGTTCAGTTGACATGAGATTTTTATTTGCCTTTCTATAACGTTTACCTGTTGCTATCCTCTAAGGTCAAGAAGAACAAGCTTAATCTCTCTTCTTTATGGCAGGCGTCTAATATGCTTGAAGCACATATTGTGCCAGGCTAAATATCCTCAGGTCCTTTAAACCATATTAAAAAACTTGCAGCCTGCAATTGAAGGCATATTTACAAGAGGATCTTTCTCTCCTACCCAGAGCCTATTGAGTACATATGCCAAAGGCTTAACGTTCATTCTTTGTTGTTTGAAATGATAAATTGGTCCCTTTATCAGAAGACTGGCTTTTAAATAAAACTGATATCGACTTGGTTAATAAAAGAGCCACTGTTTCAACATCATAGGATTTGGCTTTTGTAAGAAAGTATCAGAAGCGTTAAAAGTCAGGATAAGTAGAAGAACTATCATCACCATCATCCAAATTGAGGAAAGTGGTAGTTCCACTGTACTTTGCTAGGCTAAGACTACATCTAGACTTCAAAGGCTTTAGAAAGAACTGAATTCAAATCCTACATGAGAAACTTATTTCCAAGGCATTTTGTACAGTTTATGTATCTCCCTCTCCTCATCTGCATAATAGATTTAATAATAGCATTTACTTTCCAGGATTGTTGGGAGGGTAAGATGTGATAATATGTATAGAGCTCTTTGTAAAACTTAAATCAGTATATATATTGTTTTTTAAATTAATTATTATTAGTATTATTGGACAGCTAGGTGGAGCAGTGAAGATTGCTGGGCATGGAGTCAGAAAGTACCATCTTCCTGAGTTCAAATGTGGCTCAGACACTAGCTGTATGACTCTGGGTGAGTCACTTAACTCTGTTTACCTCAGTTTCTTCATCTGTAAAATGAATTGGAGAAGAAAACACACGACATTAGCTTTGCCAAAGAAAACTCAAAATCATGTCATAAAAGAGTCAGACATCACTGAAATGGCTGAACAACAACAACAAATGATTATGATGATGATGATTATCATTACCATATTTTAGGATGTAAAGCATCCAAACAAGGGTGAACAGGCTGATAAAAGACCTAAGATCATTCCTGTTGGTATGTCCTGTTGGTTGAAGGAAATGGGAAAAGTCTTCTTAGAGAAAATAAGGTTTAAGAGGGATATGATAAGTGTCATATTCTGTTGTGATTAAAATAATTTTAAGATCAATTTTAGGTAAGAATGTAAATTTATTGATTAATCCAGAATTATAATCAATAGATTGACAGGTGAGTGGCCCTCTCAATGACCCAAGAATCCTAAAGTCCTTAGTCAGCTCTACAAATAGAGTTTTAGGAGCTCATTATTCAGCCCCCCCCCCCTTAAATATTCCAAGAATTCTCTAATTGGTATAGAGCCAATTTGGAGTTGATCCTTCAAACTATCCACCTTGCTCCATCCCTAAACAATAGAGGACACACAGACAGAAAAAGAATCCTTATCCACTTTATTTATTAACCAAATTTTGTTAAAAGGAAGATACTCCTCAGAATTCTTAAGGACAAAGTAAATTCTAAAAATCAGAATCTCTGACCCAGAACCCAGACACAGGAATAAACAAAATTCTCTCTAATCCAGACTTAAATAAAATTAATATAGTATATAAAATAAATTCTCACAATTCTTATCTGTAGATAGATGTAGAGTTGGAAGGAATATAAGGGATTATTTAGTTTAATGTCCTCATTTTACAGATGAGGAAACTCAGATGATTACATAGCAAGTGGCAGAACTATGATTCAGTCAAGATCCATGACTCTAATTTAATGGTAAAATCTGGAACTCTTTCCTTGGCACCACATTGCAAGGATTAGGATTAGATTTGTCTGGGTTGGCACCAGAGGGAAGAACAAGACTGTAAATTAAAAAATAAATGCTTCTTGTTCTTAGATTAGATGGCCTCTGAGTACCTTTCCAACTAATGCCTTAATACCCAAACCAATTCTGCATTCTTTTTTCCTCCTTCTTAACTACCTCCATATGGTGTCCACATGATTGAGATTAGGAAAATGGCATAGTTAGATTAGAAAAAAGTCAAAGTATTATAGGAAAATTCATTTAATAAAATTCAAGCTTGCAAAATTATGAGAGACCTGTTCATAGGATTAAAGATTTAGAGCTAGGAGGTATTTTGCAGGCTAACTGGATAAGACTCCTTATCTTATAGAAGACAAAAGTGAAGGCCAGAGAAGTTAAGTAATTTGACCAAGGTCAAAAAGATCTGGAATTTGAATTTATGCCTTTCAATTGCAAATTCCAAAGTATTTTCACTGAACTATGCTGCTTCTAAATTAGTTTTACTCATTTTATTTCAGATTTGGATACTTAGTGCTTTAGCACATCAAATCTAGGAATACTTATTGTTTTGAGTGTTGACTTGAAAAATCAGCAATCTAAGCATTCTCCTAGTTTGGCACACACACACACACATACATACATGTTATATGCATACATATTTCTATGGCTTCATTTGAGTGAGTCAAATAGCATTTGTATCTACCCTTGATAGTGGCAGGTAGGAATGGAAGGAGTACATAATTCTTTGAAAAAATATATATTCGACTTCTTCCTTGCCAATTTGGGGAACAACCAGCATAAAATCATAGGATTATAGATCTAGAGCTAAAAGAGGTTATTATATAGTGCACACATGTATACTGTGTCTATATGTGTCTATTTATACTAAATCTATACACACATGCATAGATGTGCACTTTTTGTTATTTAGTCATTTCAGGCATGTCTGACTCTCCATGACCCCAGGTGGGGTTTTCTTGACAGAGATACTGAGGTGGTTTGCCATTTCATCTCCAGCTCATTTTACAGATGAGGAAACTGAGTCAAAGAGCATTCAGTGATTTCCCCAGAGGCACACAGCTAGTAAGTGCATGAGTCTGGATTTGAATTTAAGAAGATAAATCTTCCTGGCTCCAAACCCAGTACTCTGTTAACTGTACCACCTAGCTGTTCCATAGATGAATATGTAACATTGTATGGTGTAATATTGTTTTGAGGGTACAGATGTGTACTCCTGGGGTTTGAGAAGGATACCTTTTGCAAGAATTCAAGACTCCAAAACTTAGCTTAAAAACAAAAAGAGAAATTTATTAATTTAGGAGGTAATGTTGAGAATGGCCAGGAGGATAGCAAGGTGGAACAGCAAGATGGGGAGCAGTTCCTTGGGAGGACAGCATGGATGGAGAGGCTGTTCCCCCAGATGACATCAGTTCTGGGGATTTTATACTTTTTACAACAGAGAGTGTTAGTCACCCAGGCATTTGGTGAGGTGGGGTGATCATCTGCCTGGAGACATAGAGATTCCTTAGTTTTAGGGAACAAACAGATGTCTGATAGGATCAAGTTGTAGCCTGGAGGTGCAGAAGTCCATCTTAAATCTAGAGGCCAATCAAAGGAATATAGTCATCTCAGGACCCTAGAGAGGTCATTGGGTATTTTTAGGCTCAGGGTCATGAGGATGTAAGGGAGCCAGGGAGTTTCCCTGATAATAGTTTGCCTGGGTTTCTGGGGCTACAGTGGCCATGTCATCTCCCCTGTCTCCTAATATGTAAGGGAAAAGGGGCGATGGTCTGAGTCTTCTGTAACTTCTTCAGAGCTGAGAATGGGCATAGAGTTGTCCCTGCCTATCATTAGGAGGGAGAGGTATTGATTGTAGGCAATTGTACAGGGCTTCAGGCTGGGATGGTTGCCGAGGTTATGGTGGCATCTGGCATCTGGGTGGCTCCCATGAGTGCTTTTACCCAAAAGCAACTAGAGAGATGACAAGGTTACAAATACGAGATCCACATAGGAGTTGCCATAACTGGAGTGGTTGTGAATCTCCTTAAAACATCAGGTTTAGGATATACAAAGACTGTAAGGAAAGGGATAGTCATGGCTAAAGCAAGAGAAATTTAAGATAACAAGGAGGAGGGGATGAAGCTATTTATTCCAAAGTGTCCTTAGATTGGGTCTTTCAGCGGAAGAGGAATTTGAGATCTTCCAGTGGCTCACAGGAATAAGTAAGTGGCTTCCGTTCTCCCTTCACCACCTGTTTCTGGAGGGATAAATGGTTTAATACGAGAGAAGTGAGTCCATGTATTCTGCCCCTCTAATTTTACAGCTGTAGGAGTGGACAAAATAACCCTATGGGGGCCCTCCCATCGGAGTGTTAGGTGGTTTGATCCACCCCATGTCTTCAGGTATACCAAATCTCCTGTTTGGGCTGTGTGGAGAGATTCCTCTGTATCCTCTGTTGACGGTTTGGGGAGGATTTGATTAGCATATTCTCTAAGAACCTGGTGGATTGGGCCAAGTTGTCTGGAGAACCAAACAAGGATGTGTATTTCTGTATATAAAAGAACATCAGAGGTTAGAAAGGGTCACCCATAGAGCAATTCAAATGGACTCAGCCCTAAATTTGCCGGGGGAGCAATTCTGATTCTGGTTAGGGCAATGGGGAGAGCTTGGACCCAATCAATTTTAGCCTCCTCACAGAGTTTGGTGAGGGCTCTTTTTAGGGTCTGATTCATACATTCTGTTTTCCCTGAAGATTGGGGATGCCAGGCTGAGTGTGAATGGTAAGTAATGCCCAAAGCCTTAGAGACCATCTGAGTGGTCTGGGAAATCAAGGCAGGACCATTATCACTCTGAAGGGTTTTTGGAAGGCCAAACATAGGGATGATTTCATTGAGTAAGGCCTTTGTGACATCTTGTGCTTTCTCTGATCCGGAGGGAAATGCTTCAGGCCAGCCTGTGAAGGGGTCTACAAAGACTAAAAGGATTTTGTACCTTTTACAAGGTGGCAAATGGGTGAAATCTATCTGCCAATCCTCACCAGGTGATTCCCCTCTCCTCTGGACTGGCTTAAGGAGAGGAGGTGGCCTAAGAGCTCCAGTGCTGTTGGTTTGGGCACAGAGGGCACAGGATCTGCAGATTTCCTAGAAGGTTTTAGAGATGCCTTTGCCTGTGAAAAGTGGCTTTATCAGAGTGGTTAGTGCTTCTCTGACCAAGTGTGTGGAGTTATGTAATCCCATAACCAGCTTCCACATTAGGTTACTAGGGAGGAGCAATGGTCCAGAGGGAGAACACCACCACCCTCTCTCTTCAAGGGTAAATCCCTGAAGTTCTGCCTGTGTGATTTCCTCCTCAGTGCACGAGGGAGAAATGCCCTTCGGTACTGTGGGGTGTCATGGAGTTAGGGTCAAAGCAGTCAGAGAAGTGGCTCTTGCAGCCTCTTTGGCGGCTAGGTCTGCCCTATGATTCCCTCGGGCTATGTTGGAATCCAGACCCTGATGTCCTCTGCAGTGGATGACAGCGATTTGGCTGGGCAAAGTGACTGCCTCAAGTAAACTCAGGATTTCCTTCCCATGTTAAAAGGGAGAGTTTTTGGTAGTTAATAAACCTCTTTCTTTCCATATGGCCCCATGAGCGTGTAAAACATGAAAGGCATATTTTGAGTCAGTGAAAATATTCGCCTTTTTCCTTTCAGAGAGCTGCAATGCGCTTATGAGGGCGATCAGCTCTGCTTTTTGTGCTGAAGTCCCTGGGGGGAGTCCCTTTGCTCATGTGGCTGTCTGAGAGACTATAGAGTGCCCCGCTTTCCTTACCCCATTCTCCATAAAGGAGGACCCAGCTGTATACCAGCTGACCTCTGCCTCAGGGAGAGGAGAATCTCTGAGGTCTGGTCGGCTGGAGAAGGTGTGGTCTATCAGCTCCTCACAGTCGTGGGAGGTGGGGTCTCCAGGAAGAGGAAGCCGGAGGAGGGTAGCTGGATTCAGTGTCCTGCATACCTTTAGGGCCAGGCTGGGTGTGTCCAGTAAAAAAGCCTGGTACTTAGTGAGATGCCCGAAGAGCCATCTGTGACCTCTAGCCTCCAGAATGCTGAGGACCCTATGTGTGTGTGTGTGTGGGGGGGGGGGTTCAGGATTTCTATGGGTTGACCCAGTTAGTTTAAATGCCTCTTCTGCCATGAGGACCGTAGCAGAGACTGCTCTCAAGCATGGTGGCCATCCTTGCTAACTGAGTCGAGTTGCTTGGAGAAGTAAGCAATGGGACGGAGGTCAGGTCCCAGGTACTGCGCTAATACCCCTAGGGCAAATTGCTTTCCCTCATCCACAGGAAAAGCGGCTTTTCAAGGTCTCTTGACCTTGAAAATCCCTAGGGCAGGGGCAGAGGAAAGCTGGGTTTTTAAGAGTGAAAAGGCTTGTTCCTGGTCTCCCCCCCAATCTAGGGGTTCTGAATACGGCCCCTTAGTGGCCTCATAGAGAGGTTTTGCAATGATCCTGAAATTAGGTATCCAAATGCGGCAAAACCCTGACATACCCAGAAAAGTTCGGAGCTGTCTTTTGGTAGAGGAGACAGGAATGGACAGTATGGCTTGTTTTTTGTCTATGGTCAGGGAGCGGGAATTTGGGGTTAGGGTATGTCCCAAATAAGTTACAGACTGGGAGATAAGTTGAGCTTTAGAAGCAGAAACCTTGTAACCCTGTTCTCCTAGAAAGGTTAGGGTAGAAATGGTGTCTGTGATACAGGCAGCCTCAGATGGACTAGATATCAAAATGTCATCAACATACTGCAAGATGGAGCTGCTTGTGAGTCTTAGGGCTCTAAGATCTTTGTTGAGGGCAGCCCCAAATTAGTAGGGGCTCTCCCTTAATCCCTGTGGGAGCACACACCACGTGAACTTATGGGGTCAGGGGTCTGAGGGGAAACCCACTCAAAGGCAAAAAGGAATCTGCATTTTGGGTGCAAGGGTATGCAAAAGAAGATGTCTTTCAAGTCAATGACAGAAAACTACTGAGAACTCCTTGCTATTTTAGTTAGAATTGTATATGGGTTTGGTACAATTGTATATGGGTTTCGGCCACAGGCTGAACATGGAGTCGTGGTTAGTCTTTCCTTCGAAGGACAATCCTTCGACCAATGTCCATCCTGTCCGAAGGTGTAGCAAGAGCCCCGTGGCCTCTGCCCATAGGTCAGAGAGGTGAGAGCTGCCGTGAGCATTTTCTCACGTTTCTGTCCTTCTGCCTCAACAAGGTCCCTGTTGTGAAAAACCTTAAAAGCAGCATCCATTAATTGGTTAATTGGAGTCTGAGGTCCCAGATCCAGCTTCCTGTTCACTAATTGGGACAGGAAGAGGGCTGGATTCTCCTCCTTTCCTTGAGTGATTTCTTTGAGCTTGTTGTAATTTACTCACTTTCTAATCCCTTTCTGCATGGCCTGAAGGAGACAATCTATCATATGGTCTCTCCTAAATCTGTTCCTTTCATTCATATAGTCCCATCCAGGATCTTGCCCTGGGACTGCGGTGGCACCAGGAACTCCTGCCCCCGTGCCGGCTAGGGCCTTCTCATCACCTATTTCTACAGCCAAATCCCTGATCCATTTTTTCTCATCTGGGGTGCAACAGGTGAAGATAATAATATGCAGATCAGCCCAGGACAGATCAAACTGCAGGGTAAGGGATTTAAATCCCTCAATGGATTTGGTATGGTTTTCTGAATAACAACCTAACTTCACCTTCATCTGGGCTAGATCAGTCATGGAAAAGGGAACATGTACCTGAGCCAGCCCATCTAACAAGGGTACCCCTCTCATTGGGGGGAGGTGAGCCCTGTCACCATATCTCAGTCCACTCCGGGTATGGAGTGGGCTTGGTTGAGGAATGGGCGAAGCAACATTATCCTTAGGCAGTAGTGGGTACAAAAGGATATTATGGTTGGGAGTAGAGGAGTGGTCTCAGGCTCTGAACCCTGAGAGTAAGGCAGAGGTTTGGGAACTGAGAATTGGGGAGAGGAACCAGGAAAATCTGGAGGAGGGGATTCTGAAGGAGAAATTAACTTTGGGGGAGGGGAAGATCTTGGCTGCTCTGCAGCCAGTGTAGGAGATGTTATCTCCCTACCCCTCAGGGAAGCTCAATTGCCTGGGAGAGCTAAAATATCCAGAACATCCTGTTGGGGACTTTCCCCAGAAGGGGTCAGTAAGGATGCAGCAAGGCCCGTGCAACAGAGGTGTCATAGCTCAGGGTCCTGGCTGAGTTTAATAAAGGTAGAAATATAGGGAATGGCTTTCCATTTCCCTTCCCTTCTGCAAAACAAATCCAATTGTCTGATGGTGTTATTATTTAGAGTACCACGGATAGGCCGTGTCTCTTGATTACCAAGGATGTAACGTGGCCAGTCAACATTACAAAAAGAAATTAGTTGCTTTTTCTTTAAGTTTTTTAGTGCCAATTTTTTTCCAATTTTTAAGTATACACCCCAAAGGGGAATCTTGGGGTACGCTCTGTCTCTGTCCCATTTAGATGCAGAATGGCCAATTCTACATCAGAGGGTCAACAACTGTGCATCCACAGAGGTTGCCCAAACAAGGGCACTCAATATAACACTGAAGGGAGACTTCCCACACACCAGAACGTCTTCCAGTATAGAAGGGGAAGCCAGTGACCAAACTAATCTGGGGCTGATGTGAGAGAAAGCACAAAAGAGTTCCCACAAATATATCACCCAAAAGATGGGGGTTTCAGGAGTCAAAGAAAAGGCTCCTTCCCACCTGAGAAGCTGTGTCCTCGTGGATGATCCGGGGTACAGGAGTAGCTTTCAGGAGAGCCAAAAATGTTGGGCACCAATATGTTATGGGGGTGCAGATGTGTACCCCTGGGGTTTGGGAAGGATACCTTTTGCAAGAATGCAAGACTCCAAAACTTAGCTTAAAAACAAAAAGAGAAATTTATTAATTTAGGAGGTAATGTTGAGAATGGCCAGGAGGATAGCAAGGTGGAACAGCAAGATGGGGAGCAGTTCCTTGGGAGGACAGCATGAATGGAAAGGCTGTTTCCCCAGAAGACATCAGTTCTGGGGATTTTATACTTTTTACCCAGGCATTTGTCGAGGTGGGGTGATCATCTGCCTGGAGACATAGAGATTCCTTAGTTTTAGGGAACAAACAGATGTCTGATAGGATCAAGTTGTAGCCTGGAGGTGCAGAAGTCCATCTTAAATCTAGAGGCCAATCAAAGGAAGATAGACATCTCAGGACCCTAAAGGGGTCATTGGGTGTTTTTAGGCTCAGGGTCACGAGGATATAAGGGAGCCAGGGAGTTTCCCTGATAATAGTTTGCCTGGGTTTCTGGGGGTATAGTGCCCATGTCATTATCATATATTATAGAGATTAATAATTACTACCAATGGAGAAAGATCTGATTAGCAGGGAATGCTCATAGAGTCTCTGAGTACTTAGCAAAGGGAGAAGATACAAAAAGGAATGAGGAACTAAAAAAACTTTTACAAGTAAGACTGCAAGACAGGCTCTTCTGAAAGAGTGATTTTATTAGCAAATACCTTTATGTTTTGCAGTACTATAAATTAAGGCTTTCTGACTTCAGTTATCACAAATAGCCCTAAAAGAGGGGGAGAACAATATGTCATTGTAGGTGGTGATAGTATAATTCTGTGACAGATGTTGAAGTTGATAGAGAAACATGTTTCCCAAAATTTTATTTATTTTGTCTTTTTTGCCAGTTGGAGCAGATTTGTCCCAGAATCTATATGCAAGTAGTTTGAGAATTTGGGGTTTGAGAAACTTTAGTGTTATACTTTCCACACCTGCTAAACTTTGTATAAGTTACTGAAGGGATCTTCTTGGCTTCTTAAAAGGTTACTGAGTAAACCATTGATCAATCTTTTGCCCAAACAAACTACTATTTAAATGCTAAATGCTAATCCCATTATGTGAGTGTAGACAGTGAATAATGGCCTATCATCATGAGTAATTTAAAGAGAACTACATCTTTAATTTTGGAGATTTTTCTGTTATTTCAACTGTAATGCAGAACCCAAAGGGGATGAGGGTGCTGTTTTAGTTAGTTTAGCAAAAGGGTTTCCTAAATACTTAAGGATAGACTTCAGGGATTAATTCATAGTTTTAGCCAATAGGTAGTCTTGGGAATGCCACTAAAGCAAGATAGTTTGATCCTTGTCCATGGTGGAAGCTTGGATGCAATATAAAACACAACACTGTAATGGTTAATAATGTAAAAGTTCAGTTTTTCCATTTATATTGAAGAAACATACTGATATCATAGGAACTTGCCTTCCAGATAAACCCCTAATGGGCCCCTTGTCCCAAGCACTAAGGTTGACATGTTCTTAGTTATGTGGTTTTTCAAGGAGATATTATGCCAGATTTTCACAAGGATATGTTATCTCAGGACGTCAGGTTTCACAAGGCTATATTATCTCAGGGTTCACTGACCTAACCTATGTCACCATGACCATATGTTAGACATCTGGGACCAAAAACTAAGATTGAGGTGTCTTACTGTTCGGTGCCTAGGTGTTAGGACAATCCCCCTTCCCTTACTCCTTCTATATAAGCCTGGTCTATGAAAGGCTCAGGGTCTTTCACTTCCTGTGGTGGCCCTAGTTATAGGGGTCTTTCACTTCCTGTGGAGACTCAGGCTTTAGCTTGAATAAAGTACCTCTTGTGTATTATGTTACCGTGTGTGTGTCCTCCATGGAATCTGAACCAGAACTGCACAGAACATTTGGGGGCTTGTTCTGGGATTCCAAAGGTTTGGACTACACAGTGGTAAAGGTACTTGAATCCCCAAAGGGAAATCTGAGTGTGTCTTTCTGTGTGAATGTGTATGGGGAAGGGAGAGTCTGGATCGGGACATATGGCTAAGTGGCTGACCACTGGTCACCAGCCCAGGGCTTATTTGGGACAGCCTAATGCTATGTTCGATCTATTAAGACATCCTTTCACCTGTTTCTGAGTGAGGACTTGCCAAGTATGCGGTTCCCAAGTTCTGAGAGGGGCTGGGCCAGAAAGGCGGGGAAGCACAAGTGTTGTTTCAAGAGATTGAGAGATTTCCCTTCTAGAGGATTTGTTAAGAGTGCTCAGTAGGAACTTTGGGGTGGTTAGAGGCCCCCCACCCAAGTTGAGCTTCGGATGACAGAGGTTAGAGTCCTCTGAGGACCCCATGCATCCTAAGGAGCATCGTTGGACAGTGAGTGTGTAAAATTTCCACACTGGCAGAATTGCCAAGGAATAAGATCTCTAAGATAAGCTACTAGGGTCGGGGGTGTGTACTCTTGCCTGCCCTGAAACCTAATGAAAGTCTGTGTCTCTGTTGTTTGTCTTCTGGCTTTTACTGTTTGTCTCATGTGTCTTTCTGTATTTGGACCTGTTCTGTAAATCTGGATTCAGTAGAGGCTGTTGGGTTGCTGGACGCAGCTTTAGTCCCACAGCCAGGACACTAAAGAAACATCTTTCAGTGACTTCTGTGAGAACCTTCAGGTTCAAAGGTGTATGAATGTGTGAGAGAGGGTGTCCTATAGATTTCTGTTGAGTCTTTGTTGTGGCTAGATTAAACAAAGAGGCAAAAAGAGTTTAAGATGCAGAGGGGAATTTTTTTTGCAGTGGCTGTTCCCTACTCCTTCTGCCTACATTCCAATCAGGCAGGCCATGAAGGAGAGACACTGTTCCTGCTCCAGCAATAAGCTTCCAAGCAGGAGAGAGATCTGAATAGGAGCGGATTGAAAAGTTCCTTCCTTGAGAAACCCAGTTAGAAATCACAGTCAAAAAGAGATCAGCATGTAGAGTTCAGGGAACCAGAAAGTCAGCTCAGCCAATCAGATGGCTAATCTCAGTAGCTTAGCTCAGCACAGCTTCCTCAGTTAAAGGGGCAGTATTCTGAAACTGTTTTGGAGGCTTTTCTCCCTGCAATTATTTCTTCTTAAGAATGAATCCTAAAACATATATCCTTTCAAAGCATTCTTGCCACAAAGTTGTGTGTTTCTGTTTGTCTTTGTCTTTGTCACAGTCTCATCTCTATGTAAAAAGGAGGGAGTTGCAAGCTTAAACTTCCCACAGTGAATCCAGTGGAAAAAAAAACAGAGGACAAAAGAAATTATCTGTTCAATGATTTTTTTTCCTCTTTCTTCCCTTTGGATAGGCCCCTGAAGGAGTGAAAAAGAGAAAAATTCAGAGCAGAAAAGGGAGATTTTTACTCCACAGTTGGCACTTTTCAGCTCTAAGGGTGATGCATGCAACTTGGGAGTACTGCTAATGATTTTGATATGGTACAAATTTAATGTATTGTGGTATCTGTTTGTCAGTTAAATGTGAAATGATAGCCAGATTTTTATTGAGCACAAAAACTCATAGTTAGAGGTTTGTTTTGTTAGATCTTGCCATAAATAATGGTGTCAATGAATTTGAGGAATGCCTCAATGTGATTAATTGCCACCCTGTCACAGAGAGGAATGTTTATTCTATAGGGACAGAAATTGTCCTGGCTACTTTATAGATATAAAAGTCATCCAGAAAAAGTTGTGTTGTTGAAAGGAACTTATTCTAGAATTTAAACTTGGGATTTTTTCAAATCAGATGTTATTTTAATATGTGCTGTCAGAACTAGAAATCATGTGACACACAAGAAGTTTTTAAAGTGGTTAATCTGTGCATGGGATTTAATAATTGAGTATTTTACAAAAGAGGAAATTTTTAAACAGTGTTGTTTTTGACTAAGGTTATATGAATGGTTTTTTAACATGTGCAAGATGCATAGAAAGGAATTTGTGATCTAGAGATGAACATGTATTCAGATACAAATTCCTGGAAAGTAATCAAGAAACAAAGACAGAGATAGAGAGACAGAGAGAGAGAAAGAGAGAAAGAGAGACGGAGAAGGAGACGCATAGGGAGGTGAAAGAGAACAGATAGATGTTCTGCTCTCATAATTGCATCCTTGACTTAGGGATAATTTCTAAAATTAATGTATGTGTTGTGGGAACATCACATAATGATTCTTTACTTTCTCTGGACAGTTACCCTGAAGTGATTCCTGTATGGCCTTGTCTTAGTCTTTCAGAGGGCCTAGGTCCAGGAGATGATACAACTCTGATTTATATTACTATGGAGCTACTTAATTCAGCACTCATGTTTTTTATTTCAGGTTTTGTGACTAAAGTGTGATATGTAAATTATTGCCAAAATGCATAAGAGTAATTGAGTGATAAGCCTTGTAGGGATATAAAAGCCTTTTTTGAGCGTATGGAAATTTGTTTCTGGAATGCTGATAAGCAGAATTTCTCTCAGCTGAAATGGATGAGACTTGTCTTTTAAAAGGAAAAAGAAGGCTTCTGGGATCTAATGGTGACAAAGTACACAAAGGACAGAGAAAGTCCTGGAATGGTTACAGAGGCATATTCTATGCTCACCTGGGAATAGACCTTGCACCTATCAAATTGGTCAATATGATAGTAAAGGAAAGTTATAAATGTTGGAAGGGATGCGGCAATATTGAGACACTAATGCAGTGCTGGTGGACTTGTGAACCGATCCAACCATCCTGGAGTGCAATTTGGAACTATGCCCAAAGGACTATAAAATTGTTCATTCCCTTTATCTTGTAAACCACTAGTAGGTTTGTATCACAAAGAGAGCATAAAAAAGTGAAAGGACCTACTTGTACAAAAATATTTATATCAGCTCTTTTTGTGTTCATAAAGAATTGGAAATAGAATGGATGAAAAAATTGTGGTGTTTGTGGGAGATGGAATAATACTATTGTGCTATAAGTAATGATAAGCATGATGATTTTAGGAAAAAAAGTTGGTAAGATCCACTGCAGAGCAAAATAAGCAGAACTGGGAGAACATTGTACACAGTAATAGCAATATTGTATGATGATCAAATGTGAAAAATTTAGCTACTCACAGAAATACAATGACCTGGGCCAATTCTAAAGGACCTATTACAGGGCAATCCATCCATCACCAGAGAAATGTAATAGATAATATTGGAGGGGGTATATTTGATGAGTAAGTGATAACTAATGGATCATGTAGTTATTTTCTTTTGCCTACCCTCCTCCCTCTATACCTCCCTTCCTCCCTCTTCCAGTATCTTCTTCCTCTCTGCTTCCCTTCAGTTTCCCCTCCCCCCTTCTTCTTCAGCCTCCTTCTAAGTCACTCAGGGTGAGCTATGATGTTTCAAATGACACAGTCTTTATCTTCTTTTATCTCAAGTAAGGGGTTTATTTGAAGAAGACAGGAAAGGGTAGAGAATGGAGGTAAGAGGGTTGGAGGTTTCCCTATTATCTACAGTGAGTCTTAGGTTGGAGGATATTGAGAGAAATGGCAATTCAGTCACTAACATGAAACAGAGCAAGTCAGAGAGAGATATAGAGACTATTGTCCTTCTTCCTCTTCTGCCTTCAAATCAGCCAGGCCACCTCCAGCTTGATTATTCCAAGACCCAGAGATAAACCCAGCTACTTCCTTCAAAGTCACCACCATCAGCCAAGAAGCCCAGAAATCAGTCAGCAGTTGGCTCTTTCCTTCATCTGTTTCCCAGTAACATTCCAAATGGAATCTTCCTTTGATTGACAGCTGATCAACCTCCAGCTTCTGTCCTTTGCATGCCTTATAATTTCTCTCTTCCACAGAAAGAACTGTTGGAATCAGATGCAGGTCAACACATACTATCTTTTACATTAGTTAATTTATAGTTTTATTTTGGGGTTTTGGTTTTATATAAGTATTCCCTTAAAAATGACCAATGTGGAAGTATGTTTTACATAACAATACATGTATAATCCAGATCTACTTACTTACCACCTTTAAGAGGGAAGAGCAAAGAGAAAGAGGGAGATGATTTGGATCTTATAATTTCATAAAATATATGTTGAAAATTGTTATTGCATGTAATTTGGAAAATTAAATATAGTTTAATAAAAAATAGAAAAGAATATTCCTAAAGGGATTTAGAATTTGAATGTCCCAATTGGTTTGCAATTTACCTCTCAATGTTAGTTACAACTCTGACATCTTTTCATTCTTCTTTTACCTTACTGTCCTCCATGTACTCTGAGGTACAGTGATATTGGTGTCCTTGTGATTCATCTCACCCATCACTCCACTCCATCTCTTTACTCTGGGAATTCCATTGGTTGTCCCCAGTTCCTGGAATTCTCTCCTTCTTTATGACTTTCCTGGCCTCCTTGACTTCCTTAATCTCAGTTAAAATCACACTTTCTATAAGAAAACTTTCCTGACCTCCCATGGTATTTTCTTCACTATGAAATCACCTCTGCTTTATCCTTTCTATATCCTGTTTGTATGTGATTGTTTGCATGTTAACCAATGAGTTCCTTGACTACAGACACCATTTTTTGTTTTTCTTTGTGTCCCCATGACTTAGCACAAAACTTGGTACTTAGTAGGCACTTAATAAGTGCTAATTGAATTTACTCAAGACTAAAGTACAGGGAAATGAAAAAATCAAATCAAAATGCATAGAAAAATTAATTGGAATAAGTAGCTCAGAATATAGAAACAATTTTTAAAAGTAAACTAAATAGTTGGTTTAATAAAGATAATTGTTGGGTACTATGTACATTGTATACCTGTCAATCAAGTTGCCTTTAACCTAAAAAAAGCACATATTGTATCCATTCAGAATCAGAACAGTATTCTTGGCAGCAAACACATACACCTTATTAGGATTCCTATCACTTGGATTCTGTGTCTCCTGAAAAAGAAACACTATCTGTTACCTGCTGCTGAAAATGTTGGCTTCTCTACAACATGCCCTTGGGCATGTTCTATTTAAGTGGCTTGAAAATATGTGATTATGCTTCATGTGCTTGTCCAGATTCTATATCCTTATGGAGACAGTGACATTTACAGTATCTGCAGGGTGAAGTGTTTCTTTGGATACAGCTTTTAACATTTATCATATTCTCTTCTGAGAATTTTTAGGTGAAATTCTGCACCGATATTTGCCTGAAACTCATGGTGGTCATTTGCAAGAGGAAATTGAGTCACATTTCCCATTAAATTCTTCCATTAAATTAGAAGGAGCTCTGTGATTTTAGGAAAATGTCTTCAATGTCTACATTTTTTTTGTTTGTTTTGTGTTGTTCTTAAATTGAGTAACTATTTCAGACATCTAGGTGGTACAATGTCTGTGGCACTGAACTTGGGGTCAGGAAAGCCTGCATTTGAATTCTGCCTTTAATAGTTTCTAGCTGGATAGTCTCTTATAAAAGGGCAAGTCACGTAGCCTCTTGCCCTGATTATCATCTGTAAAATGACAATAATACCACTATGTTCACAAGGTTGTAAGGATTAAGTGAGACGTTGGTAAAAATCTTCACAAATGTTAGGCACCGTACTCTAACAAAAAGAAATATTTATTTAGAAACAGGATCTTGTCCCATTGCCTGCATCCCTTACACATAGTTGTGAAAGATAGCTCTGGCAGAATGGGTGGATCCTGCCTTGGAGCCAAGAATACCTTGGTCCCAGTGTGCTTTCAAAGTAATCCTAACCTCTCAGTTATCAAGAAGCTCTTTAAGACTAAAAATTGCAGAATAAGGTCTGCAATTCCATATGCAATGGAAGAGGACATTTCTTCATCTGGATTTTGTTATATCAGTAAAAATCTCAGGTTCAGCCCCATCTCCCAACCCCCAAATAAAAAAGTACCAAAGAGTGGGCCATCTTATTTTTTAGATTTAATGTTTTATCACTTTGGGAGGGAGGGCTAAAAGTGAACCCTAAGTAAAACCAGAATTCCTAAACAATATTCAATGCTAGAATTCTTAGGCTACTTTTCAAGTCACTTAGAAGCCCCTAAATTCAAATTTTTCTTCATAATTATAATCTGTGTCTTAGACTTAAGGGATATAATTACCACATGTGTAGTGAAAACTCTTTATGTTCCTTTATCTAGAAAAGCATTTAGACCTGAGGGACAAATGTAATTGGTAAGTAATTAGTAAGTAAAGTAAGTAGGAGCTGTCCACTGAGGATTTATAAGAGCACATTGGGCTGGATTCATAAATGTTTTATAAAATCCTAACAATTAGGACTACATACATTACCAGCACCTGGTGTGATAATAACTCCATTTCAGGGCAAATGGGCTCAGCAGTGTTTTCTGGCTGCTGCTGCTGCTGCTGTTGTTTTTTTTTCCCCTATCTGCCCACTAATCAGTTCTGAATAGATTTAAAATGTGGAAAAGAAATATCTAGACAAGGAAGAACGTAATATACCAATAGCCTATAAAATAATTATATACTCAGTATCTGGACACTTAGGCCAGTTCTGTCCAGCCCAAGTTACCTTGGTTATTCAAGGGGAAATACAACAAAGCAAGCAACTTAGCTGGAATAACTTGAGGAACTGGGAGAAAAATAGATGATTAATAATATTTTGGGAGGTGGGTAGACAGTGAAACACACATGCACACACACACACACACACACACACACACACACACACACATACAATTCTTCATGTTTTTCTTCTTCATGAGGACAGCTTTCATCTCAGAGAAATTTTGAAGAACTCTGAACAACAGTGGTCATTCATTATGGTCCAGGGGAATTTCCTTTCTGAAACAAGAATGTTAAAATGATGTTGACTGTTGATACAATGATAGTGTTTTTTATTTTATTAAAAAAAATCTTGTTTTCTGTCTCAGAATCCAAGCTCCAAGACAGAAGAACAGTAAGGGCTAGGCAGTGGGGGTTAAGTGACTTGCCCAAGGTCATACAGCTAGGCATTGTCTGAGGCTAGATTTGGACCAAGACCTCTTGCCTGGCTCTCAATCCATTGAGCCACCTTGCTGCCCCAGTTTGTATATTTTAAGTATGATATCCATTGGGGTCCTAGCCATTGCTCTGTACTAAATAATATGCATTTTCCCTGTTCCAGTATTTTTATATGACTAATTGGAGCTGGAGGTCTGCATTGGAAATGTGGATATTTCTAACTCCACTTGATTTCTGCTTCTCTCTCAAAAAAAAAAATTGTCACTGGTTGAAGATAAGAGCTAATTAAAAATAAGATGTTTTTTCATCAAAGCCATCAAGTGACTAGAAAAAAGCAGTCATTTAATGAAGGATTGAGAGAGGATACTTGGGAATATTTTAGATGAGCCATCCTTTTCCATTTGCATACACACAAGAAGACTAAGGTGGGAGTGGGAATTACATCATTTTTACTGGAGGCCCAGAGACCAACAACTCACTTTCCTCATATTCATGCAAATAAGCTCAAGTTGGTTTAAGACAGTTAAATGTTCTCATGCAAACTGGCTTTTAGCAGCTCTCCTTTTACTGGATATGCCCTTTGCCCTGCTCCTTCCTCTTTATGAACAAATGGCAGCAGTGTCTTATTGGGTGATTTCCAGAGTGAGATCATATTCAGATTCTGTCTTTGTTGTACTAGGTGGATGGCAAGTATAGGCTAGACAAGTTGCCTTGACACTCAAGAGCCCAGGTTGTTCCCCTTTCCCAAGGTCGCCATAATTCTGTTGTGTAGCGCCATGCTATTAGCTCAGGGCTTGATTAATGTCATTTCCTTGTTTGGAGGCCTGGAGAGCAGAGTACTAAACTCTTCCAGTGCCTCCTTTCCCCTTCCACTCTGTATCTGCTGCTCTGTCCAATTTCATTGCCCTGGAATAAGATGTTCGCATGCCCAGTGTCCCCAGTCTGTCCCTCTCTCCTGCTTTCTGCCTCCCATTGTCTTTTGACTTATCTTTGAGACAAGGGACTGCCATTCTTTTTATTAATTGTACTTCCAAAATTCATCATGTCTGACACATTGTAGGTCCTTAAATGTTTATTGGATTATTGCTTTAGAATAATCATGTTGCGTATCTACTATAATTAGCATGTTTGTTAATATTCAAAGCATTGAGTTAATAACTAGGCTCTGACTCCACTCTTTAGACTCTTTTTTACTGAATCTGCTTTATATGTTTACTATTATTTCTGTTGTCTTAGACATAATTTCTGACAAGTGAGAATGCCTAGGAAAAATATCTTACCATAATCAGAGTGTGAGAAATCCTCAGGAGCTTATGTTAAATCTCTTTATCTCTGTGGGCAGTTCCCTATAGTATTGTGAACTGACTTTCAAATTGATGGTAACCTTCTGGGAATCAGTTCGTGTTTTATGGTTGAATTTAGCCTCTGGTTTCAATAAGAGGTTTTCTTTAACTTATCTGGGGCTTCTGAAGATTGTATGTGTTCAGTGAACTTACTTGAAAAGTAAGTACAGCTTCAGTGATCCTTTTGAAATAGGTCATAAACATTTCATGTCTGGCCAGAGGTCCTTTTCCTTGACCATCTCTTGGTTTACCTTCTTTAAATTGTATGAGTATCTAAGATATTCAGTGTCGGATTCTGTTGCATATCCATCCTACATTAGAAATATTTTTATTCTTTTTTAGAAAGGGCAAGTCTTAGTGCCCCAGGAGTCTACAGCATGATGTTTGTTGGCCATGTCCGCCATCTTCTGCACATCAATAGGGCAATAGCTTTTGTTCAGTTTTCTCTTTGCCAAGAGGAAGTTTAAGAAGGTCTTACCATGTGGAGATTAGAAGGAATCCATTGCCCAAATAATGGTTAGTATTCAGAAAGTATCACCCAAAGTAGATGCAATGTGCATGTCTTTGATCTGTAGAACTGCTTGCCAGTGCAAAACTTGCTCTTGACTAGCATTCTTTGTCTTTATTTTTGCAGAGTGGCCTCTCAGCCATTGCCTCAGGCATATTTCTATTTGGGCAAAAACACTAAGTAATATAAAAAATTGCTGTTGCACATCACAACTCTCTATCATTATAAGTACTCTGCAAGTAAATGAGCAAGTAAATAAAGGATTAGCTGCCTCCTCTGCTCCAAACATCAGGTAACTCCTGGCTGGATGCTTTTAAAACCTTGTTTATTATCCAAAGGGGGTTAGAGTTTTAAGAGAAAACACACTAGTTCTAAGGTAGCTAGGCTGGCAGCAGTTTGTGACAGGTGTGTCAGTGTGAGTAACACTTCTGAGCCAACAGCAATGACCTCTAACCCTAGAATCTGGGGATAACCAGAGCAGAATCTGGATTCTGTTGTAATCAAATTATATACTCAGACCCACAAAAACAAACAAACCCTTTGCATCCTACCTTGCTATTTAGAGACATATTCCAAGCTACATCTATGGATGCTAACTACTCTCCTAAAGGGGAGATGGAACTAGTGCTTCAGTGGCAGGAGGATCAATTTTCTTTATCCAGCATTGGTGGATTTGGCCTCTACTTTGACCTAGAGCAATATTTAGGTGCAGTGAACCCCTAATCCCATCTCTCTCTTTAATGCCTTACCTTTAAAACTAAAGCACCTAATAAGGTTAACTGTACATTTTGATGAGCATTTTATACTTGTTTTGCTTTACACCAGGAAGAAGGGAAATAATGAGAACAGATTTTTTTAAAAGAAGTCTAAATCTTTGCTTTTTGCAGGAGGGAAATAGCAAGGCAGTTTCACCTTTTATTATTCCATTACCACAAGTTAATAAAAAGAGCCCTTTTCTTGTTGTTTCCCTTCTTATTTACAAATAGTAATTTAATACTGCTTTAACATGGACATTTCAAGATGTTTCCACTTGTAGGCTCAAAGTCATCAAAATTTAGTGAAGAGAATGTCACTTGCCAACTTTTAATTTATTAATTGAAATCTATGTTTATAACACAAAAAATATGACTTGGCTACTCAACTAAATAGTACTTATCTACAATTCATATCTAAAATGGCTAATCTTACCTAACAATGTTAACTAAACTAGACCACTGACATCTTACCATGTTTGAGACATCCTTAGAAATTTCTTTTCTCTATTTCCCCCTCAAATTCATGGGATAATAGCCTTTTAGAATTAGAAAGGACCTCAGTGGGCTACTTTGCCCCAACTATGACTAAAAAAAGAATTCCCAGTAGAACACACAATAATTCCTCAACTTTTGGAAGTTTCCTGGGGAAGAAACACCTAATTTAAAGATATGGTTATCTCTTTCAAGAATATGAGTAATATAATTTTATTAAGGTGCCAATGACCTATTGTCATGGGTGAAGGGATTAAAAAAATCCAGAATCACATATTGTTTATTAGAAGGGAACTCAGCAGGTATCCAGTCCAACCTATAAAACCCCCAAAATCCCTTTTATGATGCATCACCCTGCCCCAAATGCTTTTTCAGTCTTAGCTTACATGGTAGAAATGCACTCCTTCCATTCCACTTTGGTTCAGCTTTAGCAGTTGGAAAGCGCTTCACATAAAGGATAAATTTAAGTTTTTGCAGCTTCTCCCCATATACTGCTTCTTGTACTGCCCTTTGGGACAAAACCAAAAGACTAAATGTATATTTAACATGAAATCTCTTCAGATGCTCAAAGGCAGCTGTCATGTCCACCCTGACTCCTCTCATTTCTAGACGAAATATCTTCCAATTCTCCAACTGATTGTCATTTCATATAAGTTGGAAGTCCTTCATCTTCCTGGTATCCCTTCTCTGAACATCCTATAGCTAGTCAATTTTATTGTTCAGTCATTTTCAGTTATATTTGATTCTTCATGATACCATTTAGTGTCTTCTTGACAGATGCACTGGAATGGTTTGTCATTTCCTCCTCCAGCTCATTTTGCAGATGAGGAAACTCAAACAGTATTAAGTGACTTGCCCAGAGTCACAGGAAGATGTCTTCCTAACTCCAGGCCCATCAGTTTATGTACTATGCAACCTAGCTGCCCATAGATTGATAGCTATTCAATACTTTTCGTAAACTTGGGTGGTTCCAAGACTGAAAAACATTATTATATGTACAAATATAAACATATAAAAAACAATGTAGCATAATGGCTAGAGAGCTAACCTTTAAGACCAGAAGAACTGAATTAAAATACCACCTCTGGCACATACTGACTATGTGACCTAGACAAACCATTTAATTGCCTAAGCTCTCTAAACATTGAAAGTCTCCACCTGTCATAATAGAAGCTTTTTCAACCAAGAGTTCCCCCTATCACTGAAGGCTCAAATCCCTTTCATTTATCTCCTGACTACATAATTCAAAAACTGTTCTATCATCTAGCCTAAATCTATCTTTCTCCAAAAATTTATTTAAGAAAATCACCCCTTCAAAAGCAGAATTAAATAAACATAAAAGAGGTACAAAAGCTCATTGAAGAAAATGCTTACAAGTTAGAATTGGGCATGTGGACACTCATGAGGCCATGAAACATCAAGAAACAATAAAACAAATGTAAAAAAAATGAACAAATAAAAGAAAATGTGAAATATCTTATTGGAAAACCAGGTGACCTAGAAAATAGATTTGGGAGAGAAAATTTAAGAGTTAATGTACTCCCTAAAGACCACAATCAAAGAAAGAGAGACTCGTCTTTTTTTCAAGCAATTATCAAAGAAAACTATCTTAATATCCTAAAACCAGAGTTCAAAATAGAAAGTAAGAGAATTCAGCAAATACCTTCTGAAACAGTTACCCAATTGAAAATTCTCAAGAATATTATAGCCAAATTCTAGTCAATGAGAAAATATTGTAAGCATTCAGAAAGAAAAAAAATTTAATGTCATGAAGTGACAGTCAGAATCACACAAGATTTAGCGGCTTCTACATTAAAGAATCAGTGGGCTCAGAGTATGATATTCTAAAAGGGAGTTAGAATTAAAACCAGGAATCACCTACTCAGCAACCAAGTATAATCCTTTAGGTGGGGAAATGAAAATTCAATGAAATAGAGAATGTTCAAGCAATCCTGACAAAAAGATCAGAGCTGAATAAAAAATCTGACTTTCAAATATGAAAAATATCTGAGTTTCAAAAACTCAAAAGAAGCATATAAAGATAAACAAGAAAGAGAAATAGGGGATTCAATAAGATTAAATGTTTTACATATCTACATGGGAAGATGATACTTGTAACTCCTGAGAGATTTGTCATTTTTAGGATAGTTAAAAAACATATGTAGACATTGAGCACATTGACTATGATAAGAAAATTTCAAAAAAATGAAAGAGTAAGAAAGAAGGATGAACTGGGAGAAGAGGAAGGGAGGAGGAAAATGGGATTTATTATCTCATGTAAAAGAGGGAAACAAAGAAGAGAATTTATAGTGGAGGAGAAAATAGAGGGGAGGATTTGAATCTTAATCTCAATAGAATTGGCTGAAAGGGAATATCATACATACTTTTTTGAGTCTAGAAATCTGTCTTACTCTACAGGGAAGTAGGAAGAGAAGGGAGTAAGAGAAGGTGGGATTGAAATTGAAGGAAGGGCAGATTTGGGGAGGTGCTAGCCAGAAGCAAAACAAACTTTTGAGGAGGGAAAGGGTAACAGAAAGAGAAGGAAAAACAGGGATAAACATTGTATGAAGGGAATTACACAGTTAGTAATCATAACTATGAATGTGAGTGGGATGAAGTCACCCATAAAATGGAAGCAGTTAGCAGAATAGATTAAAAACCAAATTGAGCAATATATTATTTAAAAGAAACACATTGAAATTGTGTGTGAAAACACAGAGTAAAATTAATGACCTGGAACAGAATCTCTTATGGGTCAGCTGAGGTAAATAAAAGCAAGGGTAGAAATCATAATCTCAGACAAAGCAAAAGTCAAAATATGTCTAATAAAATATATAAATAAGGAAATTACAATTTGCTAAAAAGTACGAGACAATGAAGTAGTATCAATACTAAACATATATGCACCAAATGGCATAGCATCCCAAAATTAAAAGACTTTATGTGAAGGAAAATACCTCCACCCCATGGAGGGTGAGTGTTAGTTGTTATGTGTCATGAGCTGGCATATTTTGCTTTCCCTTGGATTCAGAATCAGATTGAAGAACAATAGGCATAGTCAGGATGACTGAGCATCCCTAGCAAATGGGAAGAGCCAGTAGAATGTTGCCACAGTGTGATGTTTGAAAGAGAGTGGGCAAGGAGGTTTCTTAAATCCAGGCAGGGAGCATGCTGTGCTCCCTTTTTGCTTCCAGAACTTGACTGACTGGTTTTCAAAGCTGTTCAGGCTCTGTCTTATCTTGACTCTTGACCTTTGGCCAGCTGCCTCATTGTGGTGGGGACAGGGACTTAGCCAGACAAATGAAGAATCAGTTCTGTTCGGGCTGATGCCTTTCGATCTCTCTCTTTCTCTCTTTTTATTAATAAATGCTTATAACTCTGGTGTTGAGCCTCCAGTCCACCATTTAATTATTACAACTTACAGGAGGAAATAGAGGGAGTAAAACTATGCTAATGAGAGAATCTCAACTTTCCCCTCTCAGAACTAGATAAATCTAACCAAAAATTAAAGAAGAAAGAAGTTGAAGAGATGAATAGGATTTTATAAGAGTTAGATGTATACACCTTTCAAGAAAATAAATTGATAGGGCATAAAAACTTCACAAAGAAATTCAGAAGAGAAGTATTAAATGAAACCTTTTCAGATTATAATGCAATAAAAATTACATTCAATAAAGGATCATGGAAACATAGATTAAAAACTAATTAAAAACTAAATAATCTGGGCAAGCATGGTGGCTCAGTGAATTGACAGCCAGGTCTAGAGACAGGAGGTCCTAGGTTCAAATATAGCCTCAGCCATTTCTGAGCTGTGTGACCATGGGCAAGTCACTTAAACCCTATTGCCTAGCCTTCACTACTCTTCTGACTTAGAACTAACATAGTGTGGGTTCTAAGATGGAAGGTAAAGGTTTTTTTTTTCTCTTTTGTTTGTTTGTTTTTTGTAAACCTAACTAATCTGATGCTAAAGATTAAGTGAGTCAAAGAATAAAACTAATAATTTCATAAAAGGTAATAACAACAATTAGATGGCATATAAAAAACTCTGGGATGCAGCCAAAGCTTAGGGACACATTTATATCTCTAAATGCTATGTCAATAAAAGAGAGGATAGGTCAATTTTTTGACCATGCAACTGAAAAAAAAATAGAAAAAGAACACATTAAGAATCACTAATTAAATACCAAAATGCAAATCCTGAAAATCAAAGGAGAGATTAATAAAATTGAAAGTAAGAAAACCATTGAAATAATAAATAAAACTAGTAACTGGTTTTAGGAAAGCAAACAATAAAATGAATAAATCATTGGTTAATATAATTTAAATAAGAAAGAATAAAACCAAATTCCCTGTAACAGAAATGAAAAGAATGAATCCACTATCAATGAAGAAGAAATTATTATTAAGAAGCAATTAATAGGAGCTATTTTGCCCCATTGTATGCCAATTAATCTGACAATGTAAGTGAAATGAATGTTTGCAGAACTCTGACTGAGTGTACCAGGCGTTTCAACATCTTGGAGTGTTGGTGGTTGAGTTTTGCCCTTGAGCTGACTCAGGTTCCGGCATCTTAGTTGAGCCCCTTTGTAGGTTAGGCTGATTCTTTCCTCCTTCACACTCAAAACCTTACTTTCTAGATCTCCTAATCTTCCCTCCTGGTACTAGCCCCTTCCTTCTTCCTTCTTCTTAATCTCCTCCACTATATCAATTAAATCGCCATAAAATTTCCAGCAGAGTTTGGATGTTTCCATTAGGATTTTATAAATAAAATCCTTGGTGACCAAATATAATTATTACATTCAGTCTCCAACATAATTTTAACCTTTACAGTGCTATATAAATGTCTACTATGATTATTTGCTTTTCTAGAGCATATATTAATTTCTTTGCTATATCCTTCTTGAGTTCTAGCAACTCTGTGTTTTCATTGTATAATGTCTCTAATTGTGCATTAGGTATGGAGATAATGGCTGTAATTTGTTTGTTCCATTGTCATATCTGAGGAGAACAGATTGTTTTTTTTTTTTAAAGATAAACCTGTTCTTTTTTTGCTGTTAACTTTTCTTTCTTCCTAATTTATTAACAGGCTTTCAGGATATTCTGTATTAATTTGGATATTATATCAAGTTCTTTTTTATCAATATCCATTTGATATTTTATAATATGAAACTGTTGATAAATGAATTTTCTCAATCTCTGCGATATTTTTTAATGTTTTATCGATGTCTTTATATCCTAGTAATTTCCCACCATGCTCTCCAGTTCAACTTCATCACAAAGAAAAAAAAAAGTGGAAAGTTCTGATAAATCACATTGTTTGATTATTTATTTATTTTATCCTGATAGTTTTCTTCTTCTTTGTGATGAGAAAGAAGGTACCTTCATCTTGTTCTCTAGAAACGTCACTGGTTTTTTTATTCACTCAAGTTCAACTTTCTTTTAGTAATCTTTTCATGAACATTGTTAGGGAATCTCAGCATGCTCTAGTAGTGGTAGGAATCAAGGAGGTGGTAATAGATGACTGGGAAGAGGGTTTTCTGGCACAAAAGTGAATCTGAGTCAGCAGGATCAACGTCATGAGCCTGGTGTCAGGACTAGAAAACCTATGAAACTGGCATGACCTAGAAAAGAGTGAGAGATTCAAAGTACTGCTCAAAGGGTCCAATTTTTCCTGACCTTGCAACAGAGGCAAACCTTTCGTGCTCACTGTCTCCAGACCCTTAGACAGCTTAGGCAACAACAGTTTTATATAGAGAACAGCAATGCCAAGCACAGAATAAATAACTCAAAAAATGTTGATTGAATAGAACAAAAGGGGACAGATGCAAATTCAGACAAATGCTGGAAGACTCAAGAATCAGAGATCCCCATAGCCACACTGCTCTGCCAGGATGAGGTCCTGCCTATTATTACCTCATCAGGACTGAGCCACATTTACCTTTGTTTCATCTGTGGCATCCAACATCTAGTAAGAGAATAGTTTTTAAGGGATGAGATTACAAGATGAAAATACACTACCCAGACAGGTTACCACAAACATTACTTAGAGTCCTGTTTCATAAGTGAAAATGAACCTTTTATCTCTCCCTGTGCAGATATGCACATCATTTCTAGAACCAGAGATTTCATCCTGAATGGGGGATCTTAGAAGCCATCTCTTCCAATTTCCTCATCTTAGAGATGAAGAAAATGAAACAGAGAGAGGTAAAATGAGTTGTCTGAGATCATAAAGTGGTGCCTGGCATAGACAAGATTCAAATACAGATCTTCTGACGCCAAATTGTGTTTGGTTCACTTTGCATGCTGTGTGTGTATATATGTACATGTCTGGGTATATATAACACATGCATGCATATCTGTACATATGCATACAAATGTGCATGTTGTGGTAAAAAGAACACTAGGGTTAAAGTCAGAATTTTGAAGACAAGCAGTATAGGCTTATAGACTTAGAACTCAAAGGAATCTAGTTGGTCACATAGTCCAATTTCTTTATTTTAAAGAGGAAGAAGCTAAGATCTAAATAGGTTAAACACTGGCACTGAGTCCCAGGTTCTCTGATTATTAAAAAAGAGGTAATTCTAGTGAACTACAGAAAGCTTCTTTCACTAAGCTGGCATTTTAAAATAATTCTTAAATAGGCCACTGGGTGAAAAATGGGTTATTTAAAGACAAAGTTACATGAATGACATATGTAGGTTACTTCAGAAGAAACGTACTCATTGTTTCTTACACATGGTTCCAAAGTGATCCAGATCATTGCACCAGTCTGATACTGCATAAGAAAGATTTTGGTTCCTCACTGCCTTTGTCCTGCTAATTCAATCATTTTTGCCAATCCCTGAACCAGCAATATTGATTCACAGCTACCATATGTTCTTGTTGGATCTTCGTGATGGTAAACTAGAAAAGTAGTTTCCCTACTTTATAGGTAGGAAAACCAAGGCTTAGAGAGGCTAAGTGAATTATACAAGGTGTTAAAGGTAGTAAGTTGGCAGAGCCAGGATAGCACTGTGTGAAATATAAGCTTCTTAAGAGAAGGGACTCTTCTTCCTTCTTCCCTCCTCTTCTCCCTTCTTCCTTACCTCTCTCCTTTTTTTTTTCTTTTCTTCAGAGGCTAAGTGAATTATACAAGGTATTAAAGGTAGTAAGTTGGCAGAGCCAGGATAGCACCGTGTGAAATATAAGCTTCTTAAGAGAAGGGACTCTTCTTCCTTCTTCCCTCCTCTTCTCCCTTCTTCCTTACCTCTCTCCTTTTTTTTCTTTTCTTCTTCCTTTTTTCATCATTCCTATCTTCCTTCCTTTTCTTCCTCTCTCTTTCCCTTCCTATTTTTGTCTATATTCCTAGTATTTTCCAAGAAGTATCTACTTAATAAATGTTTGTTGTTTTGAATTGGTCACACTAAAGTTTCCTGACTTCTCCACTGTTTCTTGCTCCTACTCAGAATAGATAGCACAAACAGGACATGGTTTTGCCTTTTTGAGGATCTCCTATGGGAGAAACATGCCAAATCTAAATCAGTACCTATTTTTCTTCTTGAAAGTGCACCTGCCTCTTTTTCTTTTTTTCTTGTTGATACCATCTCTCACTCAACATCAGTGTGATTTCTGAGGCGTGTATGTAGTGTGCTTTGCAAACCTACAAGCAAGAAATCAATCAAATAAATATTTCTTAAACTTCTATCAAATGTTAGCCCTTTCTTAGGTATTGCGATACACGTTTAAAAATGAAATATTCCCTGCTCACAAATAGCTTATATTCTTTTGGGATGCACAGATGAACTTGTATAACTATATACTATTTTATATATATGTATATATATATAATGAATACATTTCATGAATGAGGCACTAGTAGCTGGAAAGATCAGGAATTGTCTGATGCAGGAAGTAATGCTTGAGACAAGCTTCAAAGGAAACTAAAGGTTATGAGAAAGATAGGTAAAGAGGGAATGCCTTCCAGGAAGTATATGGAGAACAGCCAGAAAAAAAGAAATGGAGATGCCAGAAGAGACAGAGTACCATGTATGAGGGACAGCTAGAAAGCCATTTGGCCCGACCATAGAGTGCACAAGAGAGAATAACATCATAAAATTAGAGACAGATTTGCCAAAATCTTAGAGTTAGATTTAAATGACAAGTAGAGGAATCTCTACTGATTCTAGAGATAATGGGGAATTGGTCTTAGGCTAAAAAGGAATTTATTGAGCAGGGAATTGCCATAGTACTTTAGGAATGTCACTCTGACAACTGTGTGGAGAATTGTTTAGGTCAAAGGAGGCTTGGGGCAGGGAGATAACTTAATGAAGTTGTAATATTTCATGTAAAATAAGATGAATATGGGAAAGAGAGTAGTATAGTAGCCCAGTGAGTGGAGATATTGTGGAGATAAAATGAAGAGAACAACGGATTGAGTATGAGGGAGAGAGGAGGCAAAAGAATGACCAAGTTGTAAACCTAAAAGACTTTATTCAAAAGAAATAAGAAAATGGGGCAGTCAGGTAGCACAGTGGATAGGGTGCAAGGACTGGAGTTGGGAGGACCTAAGTTCAAATCTGGCCTCAGACACTTCCTGTGTGACCCTGGGCAAGTCACTTCACCCCAGTTTCCTAGCTCTTACCACTCTTCTGCTTTGGAACTGATACTTGAATAGATTCTAAGATAGAAGATAAGGGTTTCAAAATGAAAGGAAGGTAGAAAGAGACTTGGGTTTAAGAGGAAAGATAAGTACCAGGTGATATTTATAATACATATTATGGTTTAATTCTCAGATTTCTCTCAGATTTCTTCTCAGTTTTCAAATATTCTCTGTAGTTGCTTTGTTTTTTTTAATATTATGCCAGTAAAATTCATGATTTATTCCAATGGTTTTCATGAGATTTCATGCAGTACGCCATCCATAGATAACAAAAAGTGGGCTTAAAGTAATCTGTTGGTCAGTTGAGAAAGCCCCAAGCACAATGCCAGTGTGAGAGAATGGCAGCATTGATACCACATTCTTGGCTTTGCTAAAATATCCATATTGGAAGCAATTGAGTGTTGCCTGATAGCATGCATTTTTATACTTACAGAGCATAAGTTTACTTTTTGAGTTCTTTCATTAAGAAGTGACTGCTTTGTTCAGTTTTTTAGATCCCTTCCCTCTACCCTCTGCCCATTTCAAAGCTAGTCTTCAGCTTAGAAAAAAAATAGGGACTTTTTCTACTTCTATGACATCATGCTGGTATTATGCTCATGATAATATATATGTAATAGTAATTAAGGAATTCCATTATACTTATTTTCATCATCAATCATACTTTTCACTTGCATTGATTTAAAACTGTGATTTTATTCCATTATAGAATTTAGGAAAATAATACCATTAATACTAGAAAAGAACTAAAGTTAAAGGTATATTTAGAACATATATTTCATGGCTGTTCTGAGCAAAAAATGAGATATTTGTGAAGTACTTTTTAAACCTTAAAGAATTTTATAAATGTTAGTTATGATGACAATTACAGTATCTTGTAGGAATATACACGACTCTAAAATTTAACATTGATTTCTTAGGTATTTCTATGGGTGTTTTTCCATTGAAATGAATAACAATTACAACCATGGATGACATCTATAGTGCCCTTTCTGCTTTGCACAACACTGGTAATATTTTTTATTTAAACCTCAGAATAACCCTGTGAAGTAAGTATTACAGACATCATTATCCCCATTTTGCCCAGCAGGAAAGAGAGAATCAGAGAGACATGAAGTGATGAGCCATTCTATCGTTTATACGTGTAACAGGAAGGAGTTAAATCCATAGCTTGCCTAAGTCTAGCACAGTGATGTGCCAGATCATGCTGCCATGTCATTGTATTTGCTTATAGATTTCCAGACACACGTCTTGATCGATATTTTACAGATTTTAGATAATTTTGGAATTGTTCATTTCAGGGGTTCCTCCAGAGTGGTCAAACATTTTCCTTCATCAGGAAGCAACATGGAGAGTTCAGGATTCTAGTTTTGCATCTGGGAGGGAACTTAGAGGTCATCTTCTCTCATCCCTTCATTTTTCAGAGGAGGAAACACAAACTCAGAGAAGGATTTACCTAAGATCACATGAGTAAGTTGGTATTGAACCCAGGTCCTGGCCCTAAATGCTACTGCATTTGCTACTGCATACTGTCTTTCTGTTACATCATATGCACTATAATCAATACTGTCGTAAAGCGACTATAATAACACTGATGCACACAGTTATAGATCAAAAGAATACTTCATTTCAAGCTTGCCAGGAGCAGGAATAAAAGAAGCAGAATATGCACAAGTAAAGATGTTATTGCCATCATAATCTTGTAACAGGAATTTTACAATTAGCACATACACACATATATGTGTATGTATTTAAATACATATATGCATTATATATTACACATATTGTTACATAAACTATCATGGTTTTAGCAGATATATATTTACACACATGTATATGTATACATATATTTGTGTGCATGCTCATATATTATCAATTTGGTATATTGTTGCATATGTATTAGAAAGAATTAGTGGTTTTAGCAAATGTCATGTATTTACACAAACATACATGTGAATAAATATATACATATGGGTGCATGCATGAATATACACATACATATATGGTGTATAATTGAAAATCTATTACCCAAAAAAAATCTACATTTCCCAGGAGCCCACTGACTTCCTGTCATTACGTACTTCCTGTAGGCAGAGGATATTAATGAGTGGGCGGTCCTCTTGGGTCTCTTTCTTGGGCTTGCAGCCAACATGGTGGCAATGGTAAGCTAAGTGTGGGGAATTTGAAATGGCTAATCAGCAATGGGCACATGCTCTTTTATTTTTGTATCCTCTTTATTCCTTGATTTCTAAAATATATTATTTTTATTATTGAAATTTAATTTTAATTCTTACAATGGTTAGATAGCATATGTGTATATGCACACTTATGTGCATATACACATACAAACATACCCATATATATGTACATGCTTTTATATCTATTTATATGTATATTCATTATCTTTTTCACATCATGGTGGTTAGGGATCCAACATCTCTGAAGTCTGCAAAATCTGCCTAAAACTTTTTGGTCCCCTTCCCTTTGTACAAGAAAAGAAGTCTGATTTTTTCCTTTTGTAGGGTGTTTACGGTACCTTATTATCATATATCCATGCCAACATTTCTAGTCTTTGTGTATCTTTTTTTGGCTTTCATGTTCTTTTCAGAAACTAATTTTTATTTATTTTAACTTTAAAAAAGTAATTGTGTATATTTATGGCATTAAAAGATAAAATAAGTTGATTTCATATAATATAATACATATATGTTATGCATTTCTGAGTTTCTAAACTTTTTCTGTGTCATCTGCTGGCCATCACATATTTGTGACTTCTACAAAACTCAACAAAAATCCCCATTTAATTTCTTATGCCAAACCACAATATATCAATACCATGAGGGGGAAAGTCATGATGTGGAAGGGATACATGTACACTTACACCCATATGTATAACATTTCTTCCAAAAGAACTAATTTCTCTGGGATACCAATAGGATGACACAACAATCTTCTTTTGGACCATTCTGCATATCTCTCTAATAAGCACAGGAATTAAACTCTGAAATCATGACCATGCTGAGAAAAAGAAAGGGTATTACTAGCTCCAGAATGTTTCCATGATTTGAAATTCAGTGCTTATGTCAGCAAGAGAAAATCAAGGAAGGAAAAGGAAGAAACATGTATGTTGTAGTTCTTTTGCCACTTGGTGTATTCAGCACAGTTCAATAAACAGCATGTAAAAGAAAGTCGAAACAATATTCCTAAAGAATGAAGGAGAGTAGAGCAGGGAAGACATTGTGGGGAGAGCTAGAGAGCTTTAGCACATTGCAGGACTAGAACTGAATAGAATGATCACATTTAAGGATGTTTCTTCTAGTCCTTCAAGCATTGCTTCTACCTCTCACATTTCTTCCCTGTCCTGAACACTCCTTCCCCCACCACATCCACATAGATGCTCTGGTTCTTTGATGTTAAAGATCAGCCTTTGCACAGCAAAACTTAAAATTTTTAATTTATAACTTAATATTAATAACTTAACTCTTTTAGGTTGCCTTTGCATGATGGTACCAGAAGAGATGGGTTTAATGGGGGAAAGGATTTGTTCCTACCCACTTCATTCAGTCTAGAGAAATTCCTCTTCATTTAATGTTGGCTGGATGTGAGCACCTCCTCTGCTCTTCCTCAGTGCCTGTGTCTCCCAGGACTGCTTCAGAGCATTATATTGCCAACATTCTGCCTGCAATAAGTAGATTTAGCTGAGAACCTTTATAAAAGGGAAGCCTTGTTAAAATACAATGGAAATGCTGCAACCTCTTGGGCTTTTATTATGTCCACAAAGGAGACTTCTGTTGTACAACTTTTTCTGGCTTTGCATTATAGTCTTTAGCAAGAATGCCAGTATTTCTATAAAACTGTAGATTTCCTGATCCGGTTGCAGGTGGTCACAGACTAGCAGAGACGAAAGAGCTTTAGAAGCCCTGCAGTCATTTCCTTTCCTGAATAAGCACTGCTTAATAACACATTTCACAAAAGCTCATCCAGGTTAGCCTTTGCTGGAAGACCACTAATGTTGGTGAACTCACAATATCCCGAAAGAATTCATTCCATTTCTGGAGACAGCTGATTGTGAGGAAGCCTTTTCTTATTTTAGCCTCTGTCTGCCTTTCTTCAACTTCTAACCCTTGACCTGGTTCTGTTCTCTGGTATCAAATAAAACAAGTCCAATTAGGGTTCCACAAGAGAGCCCCTCAAATATCTTAAGGTGTCTCTCTTGACCCCCATAAGTCTTCTGTCCGTACTAAGCATCCCCAATTCTCCTTCAACGGATCCTTATAAAGCATAAGTAAGGGGGTCAGCTGGGTGGCTCAGTGGATTGAGAGTCAGGCCTAGAGACTGGAGGTCCTGGGTTCAAATCTGGCCTCAGACACTTCCCAGCTGGATGACCCTGGGCAACTTGACCCCCATCATTCTACTCTTGGAGCCAATACACCGTATTGACTCCAAGAGGGAAGGTAAGGGTTTAAAAAAAGAAGAAAAAATAAATAAAGCATACATAAGTCCGAGGCCCTTTACCATCCTCGTTGTCATCTTTTTCTGCAGGCTCTGCTTCTTAAAATGTGACACCCAGAACTAAACTCAGTACTCCAAAGGAAATCTGATCTCTCCAAAGACAGCAGTGAACTACCAAATTACCACCTCCATATTTCTCAATACTGTGCCTCTCAGTAGAGACCAAGAGTCACTTTGCTATTTTGGTTTCCATGTTATATTGCAGACTCATATTTAGCTTAATTTAAAATGAAAAACTTTTTTTAAAGTAAAAAATTTAATTCAAAATTTTAATTTAAAATAAAAAAAACATACCTATTGGAGGATAGGGAAGCTGGTATTTTTTTATTTATTTTTTATTATTTTTTAATGATTTTTGTTTTTTTGTGATTTTTTTATGATATTATCACTTTAAAGTTTTGACCTAGTTTGGCTCTTCAGTGCCAAACATATAAGACATAAGATCACATATAATTGTAGGAATCCATTTATAAATAATCAAAATTAATTTAATTTTTTTTCATACTTATTGCCTTTGGAAATTGAAATATAAGCAGAAACACAGTTAATTTTTTTAAACTAATTTTTCCTTTGATTGACTTGCTGTTTAATCATTACCTGAGATTTTGGCCCATGCTGCTTCTTTTAGGAGCCGAGTGAATCAACTTCAGAGAATCATTTAAATTGTTAGGAACCAAACCCAGTATGAACAAACTTAGAGGGCTCCCCAGCTACTCTGGATACGGCGAACCCTTCATTTTTGTGGCCTTGTGTCACTCATGTTATGGCGTGTTCTAGGTGTTTTAGGGTCTTAAATACCTACTTGATTTTAGCGTATTACATGTAGACCTCCCTCCTCCCCACCCCAGAACACATACACTGTCAGCATCTCCAATGACGTTTCTCATTTGAGTCTAGCAACACAAAGGGAAGGCAGTGTGGGATGTTTCCCAGGGTAGGTGGGAGGTGAGTGAGAACCAGTGCACGTGGCAGTATGTGTCCTCTTAAAAGGTTACTCACCCATCATCTACATTTTTACCCAAAAGTTCTCTTAAATTCACCTGACCTCTGACAGGTATGTAAGCTGCAATTTTATTAGCTATTATAAGTATGTTGAACATAGCTTTCAACCTTGTCAGTGACTAACATTTTATACAAAGTATCGATGTCTAAATAACAATGAATTTGAAATAAAATGGATAAAAACACAAAAAAAGATAAATAAAGCAGATTATGTGTTTTAGGAGATAAATATACTCTAGCCAATAGGCAGTGTTTTCATGTCTGCACACATAAGAACAATTTATTATCATCATTTCTACTTATTCCCGTCAACAGCACCTGCCAACTGATTGCAAAAGTTCTTTGATGCTAAAAGTCATCCAGAGGGGCCCATGGATACCTTTCTGTGCTTTAGAAATGGTTTCCCATCTGTCTTGCTTCTCTGCCACACATTCCTGAATACACTAGAGTTATTTGACCAAAAGAGGCATTTCCACCTTCTGTATCTTCAATAAATAAGTGATGGAGAAGAGGGTGGTTTAGCAAAATTAAACAACATATAAATTAAATCTGATATCATATATATAATGTCCCACTCTCCATCTGTTTCCCTCTTCATCAGAATTGTTTTTACATTTTATTTTTTAAAAAACCCAAGCCAATTTAGTTGATTTCTCTTCCAAAATTCTATGAGGTTTATTGCTTACTTTTATTATCTAACATTGTTCTTGGATTTTCTCTTCTGTTATTATTCTTACTATTCTATAAGTGCTGCTCACTATAATACCACACACGATAGAGCCATGTAGATATCTTTTCATCATTGTTCTCTCTCTCTTTCTTTTAAATTCCTCTTGACCAGATTCTTAAGATTGTAGAAGGATAGAATTTTATTAGGCCAGTGCAATGGTTCTGGGGGACTGATGATGAAGAATGCTATCTAACTCAACAATGAGAGGAGGAAGGTGAATTTTCTTTTTTGGTTGGGCCAGCATAGGCATTATCATTACATAGTAATCTTCTTGATCTGGCATGAATAAGTCTGTCCAATAAGTCTATCTTTGTTCTACCATGGTCCATCTCCCTTCTCTATAAGAAGACCCATATTGCTTATGGTTATCTCCAAAAGTTCTGTTGTTTTCATTTCATTTCTTTTGGTCCACATTTCTCCACCCTCCAACCATTTTTTACAGGTGACAATTTCCTTCTAGTTTCCATCTTTTCCATAATTGAATTAGATAGTTCATTCTTTCAAGGAATACTTCATTCCCTGAAAACCTGTAGATTGCAGATGAATTTTCCAAGTACTTCTACTTTCTCCTTCACTTGTAGTAAAATTGCATTTTGCATATATATAAATGTTACTTGGAATCACCAAAAATCCAGTCATACCCTATGTACTATATTTAGAGCTCTATAAAATACTGATTACCCTTTATAGTTGTATGATGGGAGCTCCATTGTTCATTGATGTATTTTTGGTAGCTCTTTTGGATAAACCTGATGGCAGACTTCTATGGCATATTGGATATTTGTCATGCTTTTTAGGCTTTTGAGTGAAATATAATTTTTGAAGCTTAATCTATTTGCATGACATCTTCCTTTAATTGATCTTCTCCCAGCCTTGTTTAATGGGTGACAGAAACAAACAGAAAGCAGTCCACCATTAGAAATCTGATTATCTTATTAGATCTACCTACATTGTTCATTCTTTCCCCTGATCTGCAGGTATCTCCTCGTACTTTTCTGGATGGTAAGTTCTTTGTCCCCATTCATATTAGACAATCTGCTTCATGAATATTTTTTATTGTTTTTATTAGTTTTATTTCTAATTATTATTATTCAGATAGTGATATTATATATAAAATATGTTAGTCACTAACAAATCAATCATAAGGGATTCATGTGAAGATGGGGGGCCCCCAATTTATTGCATAGACATCAAACCCAAGGCAAGAGTGCAGGAGTATATAGGAATCATCAGACTTTGGTCCATAAGGAAACATGCAATTATCAATGTGATCTATCTACCTTTTCAACTTGCTGCTGATCTCTAATTATAATTCAGTATTTCAGTGGAAACTGGGCTCTCTCTAGGGCATCTAGTCCAAAACAGGAATCATTTATCCTGCACATATTCTACCACACAGATAGATCCATACTATAGCATTAGAGAATTTAGAGCTGAAAAAAATGTTCTCATCATTTAGTCTAATTGTGTCCTTTTGCAGATAATGTAACTAATGCCCCAAGAAGTTACATGATTTATCTGAGATAATGCAATTAGAAGGAGGAAAGAAGAAAGGAAGGAAGGAAGGAAGGAAAGAAGTGAAGGAGTTAAGGAGGGTGGGAGGAAATAATAAATAATACAGTAACAAATATTATTTTTTATATATTTTAAATCTAATATATAAAGCATTGTTGATATACTTTAAAAAAAGAAAGAAAACTAAATTATCATTGTTAAAAATGAAAAAGGTGAAAACACCACCAATGAATAAATTAAAATGATTATTAGGAATTATTTTGTCCAATTATATACTAATAAAACTGACAATCTGAGTAAAATGCATAAATATTTCTAAAAATATAAATCATCCAGATTAAGAGAAGATGGAATAGAATACTTGAGAATTATTATCTTAGAAAAGGAAATGGAACAAACCGTAAATGTGCTCCTTAAGAAAAAACTCAGCAACCCACGGATTTACAAGTCAATTCCATCAAACATTTAAGAAACAATTAATTTCAGTACTATGTGAACTTTTTAAAAAATAGGCAAAGAAGTTCTGTCAACTTACTTTTATGGACAAATATGATTTTGATAGCTAAAAAAGGGAAAGTAAAAAACAGAGAAATAAAATTATACATCAATTTTCCTAAAGAATAGCAATGCAAAAATTTAAATAAAAGACTAGCAAGAAGATTATAACAACAAAATCACAAAAATCATACACTATGACCACATTGGATTTATATCAGCATGTAGAACTCATTCAGTATTAGGAGGTAAACAAAAAGTCTTGGGATGTCATTTATCACCAATATTAGGTGTTTTATCTATTCATTTTGAATTAGAAGTGTTATCGATAGTAGTAAGACAAGGAAAAGAAATTGAATAGATAAAAATATGTAATGAAGAAGTAACTATCACTCTTTGAAGAAACTATAATGAAATTCTTAGAGAACACTAGAGAATTCACTAAAAACTAGTTGAAACAATTAACAACTTCAACAAAGTTTTAGGATATAAAATGAGCCCATAGAAATCATTAACATTTCTATATATTGCTAGCAAAATTTAGCATGAAAGATAGAAAGAGAAGTTCCATTTAAAGACACTGCAGAAAATATAAAATACTTAGTAGTCCACCTCCCAAGACAAATCCAGGGATTATATAAACCCAATTACAAAACTTTGCACACAAATACAGCTAAAATAATTGGATAAATATTAATTGCTAATGGGTGGGCCAATTCAATATATTAAAAATGACAATTCAATCTACATTAATTTACTTATTCAGGGCCAGGTCAATAAAATTACAAAATAATTATTTTATAGAGCTAGAAAAAAATATCAAAATTTATCTGGAAGAACAAATGATTAAGAATGTCAGGAAAAATTCAATCAATACCTTCCTGGATTATTGCTCTAATAAGACTGAACTCTTCATCACTGAGACCTTGAATCTAGTTGATTTCTTTTGGCCTTTTAATATGCTCTCATTGTGAAGCAGCCATTTGGTGAACAATTGGTCCTTCAGATAATGACCCTGAGTGTGACTTCTTTTGGTAAATCTAGTGTGGAGAACACAAAGCTCTGCTTAACACACACACACACACACACACACACACACACACACACACACACACACACAAAAAAAAACAACAACCTCAAGCTGTCCTTTTTATTTTTTGATCTTCTCTGAATTTGCTTAACAATGGATAGGGGAGTGATAAAAGGAATTCATGAAGAGAACTTTTGTGTTTGTATTTTGAAAAGTCTGGATGCTCACTCCCAGAAAAAGGAGCCACTTCTAAATGTAGACAATGAAGAGACTTTAAAAAAAGTGACAGTAACTAGTTCTGAAAAACTTATCAAAAGAATGAGATTTCTGAAAGCTTTAAAATAAATGTGAATAAATTCTCCTTTTGGTACCCACAGCAAATCATTTTTATTTACATTCTTAAAATAAATAAGTGTTCTTGGGGTGGTTTGGGTAATTCTTTTATACATACCCACATGGAACTAAGGTGTTTTTTACAGAAGTTTTGGTTGTATGTGTTATTCTTGCTTAAGCCCACAAAAACCTGGCCAGATGGTGAATTGTGGGTTAGACACTAATCAAGGGCTGTATGTGTGCTTGCGTGTGTGTGTGTGTGTGTGTGTGTGTGTGTGTGTGTGTGTGTGTGTGTGTGTTTAGCTATCCCATTCAAGAGAAGTATGGACAATTTAAGTCTATAAGACTTACACATCTTCTTTTAGTATGGAAAAATACAGAAGGAGAACTTCATAGTGTTAAAATAAGCAGTTTGCAATGCTCAGTAAACATTAGCCTGATCTTTTGTGAAAGCCTTTATATTTAATATTTTTTTAATTTGAGAGCTTGTATATATGTTCAAAAGCTTGCAACTAAAAAAAAACCCTGAATTTTATAGAGGAAAGGACTCTGCTCATTTGATTAATAATATAGTTCATATTAATATGAAGTTTTTCAGTACAGTTTCCTCTAATTCAAGAAATGTTTATACTGTGCAAGACTTTGCTAGTTACTGGGAATATAAAGACAAAGCAATTTACAAAGGGTTGCTATCAAAAGCAATATTATTCCCATTGTATACCTGAAAAAATTGAATCTAAGAAAAGTTGAGTGAATTATTCCTAATCACAAGACCTAGTTTATCTAGCAAGTAGCTTAGACTAATGAAGAGTTTAGCATCCTTCATCATGCTGCTTTTGAGGAATCAAACTAAAAGTATTGTGTGTCCTAACATCATACCACTTTGTTAGTGGTAGAGTTTGAAGCAAAGTTCTTCCTTCCTGAAACTAGAATTCTTTCCATGGTTCCATGACTTCTCATTGTTAAGACTCAGAGGTCTCTAAGGTCCTTTCTGGCTCTTAACCTATGATCCTGTGATCAGTTACAACAATATGCCTCTCTCAGGATTATCCAAATGTCATTTATTAAAATAAATATAAATAAACTAAAATTAATTAAAATTAAAAAATTAAAATAATTCATACTTATGTAGTACTTTAAGGTATAGATTATGCTTCTTCTATATTTTATCTTTTGATCCTAACTTCAACCCAGTATAGCAGGTACTTATTACCATTTTACTGATGAAGAAACTGAGGTTTGGAGAAATTAATAATGTGTCATTACATATTTATTATGAGAATCCATTTCCAGTTTTCTGATTGCTAAGACCAGTGTAATTTTCAGACATCACACGATCGTATTTTTCATCATGTTATTTCTTCACTTAAATGCATACTTCCAAATTAGCCATATAACTAAAGAAAAGCAAAAAAATGAGAGAAAATAGTGTATCAATTTACATTGAGTTAATCAGTCCTCTCTTTGGGGATAGATGGCATTTTTTACATATTCTTTGGAATTTCTTAGATCATTGTATTGATCAGAGTGGTTCATCATCATTACAACATTGCTCTGTGCACAAAAATTTCCTAGTTCTTCTCACTTCACTTTGCATCAATTCATATAGTTCTTGCCCTATTTTTTCCTGAAACTATTTTCAATTTTTTGTCACCACAAAAAGAGCTGCTATAAATAATTTTGTCCATATAGATTCTTTTTCCTTTTCTTTGATCACTTTGAGATTATTTGGTGTTTTTTTGTTCGTTCATCATTTTCAAAGAGGACAAGTGATATAATGGGGTGATGTCTTGATTCAACATGAACAAAATCCTTAGTCTCACTCTCTTTTCCAGAGACATCAAAATCCAGTGGCAAGACAAAAGTCAGAATGACTGTTGCTGGTCTGGGATGTACTTGATGGCCATAGCATCTTCAGTATCTGACAAAACTCAAAGTGCTACCCAGTGCCTGCATCAGCCATCTTCATGGCAATCGAAACAATTCATTCTCATCTGCCCATTCTTCACATGCTATGGATATACATCTTCTCTGTCTCTTTGTGGTACATACTTAGGAGTGGCATTGTTGAGTCAAAGAATTTGCATAGTTTTATAACATGGAGTGACTGAGTTGCTTGAAGGGACACTTTATTTACTATTGGAGGTGGTCGATGATTACTTTTATGTTTCCCTTTTTATGCTTCTCTTGAAGCTTGAGTTTGAGTGCCAAATTTTCAATTCAGCTCGAGTCTTTTCATCAGGAATGTTTGAAAGACCTCCAGTTTTTCTCCTGAAGGATTATATTCATTTTTTTGCTAGGTAGGCATTCTTGTTTGTAATCCTAGCTCCTTTGTCTTCAAGAGTGTCCTACTCTAAATCTTCTATTTCTTTAACATGAAAGCTGCTAAATCTTTTGTGATCCTGACTGTGAATCCATGATATATAAATTGTTTCTTACTGGCTGCTTACAATATTTTCTTCTTAACCTGGGAGCTCTGGAATTTGGCTATAATATTGCTGGGGGTTTTTGTTTCAAGATCTCTTTCGAGAGGAATAAGTTTGTCCTAAGAATAAAAAAGATACTTAGAAAAAAAATACTCTAGAACAACTAAGAGAGAGAGAGAGAGAGAGAGAGAGAGAGAGAGAGAGAGAGAGAGAGAGAGAGAAGGAAAGGCAGACAGACAGAGACAAAGAGAGAGACAGAGAGAGAGTGTGTGTGAAATGATTGGAAGAGAGGGAAAATGTTCAAATAGGCCTAGAATGCTGATTCATGAATTTTAAACATTTTCTGAACACTGATGAGTTGTCATGTTAGAATAATTTTATGATGGATTCTAAAGTTGTATAATATCTCAGCTATGTGTATAATCTCTTCATTACAATACTGAGGATAACTCATCAGCATTAGTCACTGAAAACTATTCTCAGCAAGGAAGACCTACATAAATTTAGGCTTAAGAAACAACCATTCTTTGGCATTCAGAGATAGTTATCTTAGCCTAATAGTGCTCTTCTTTTTGTAATTCATTTGATTGACATTATAATATCTAATAAATGTTTACATTATTCTGAATAAGATAATCTTCACTGACATATGGAAGAATTATATTAGTGTTGCCCTCAATATTTAACAAACATTTTAAAATATACATTATTATTTGTGTAAGTTAATTTCTTAGACATTGAGGATTAAAAAATGGAATTACAGACTTTCTCCTTAAGAAACTTATCAATTTATCAATTGACAATAGTCAATCAAAAAGTATACATTTAGTGCCTAGTATGTGGCAGGCTTTGGGTATAGAAGCACAAAGAATTATTATATCTCCATTTCTATGAGTTTATATTCTAATGGGAAAGACATGTAGGAGAGAGAGAAAACATGTATACAGATAAAGTGAGAAATTTGCAGTAAACTTACTTTTAATTAGTAGCAATCAAAAAAGATTTCAAAGATGGTTCTTGAGCTGAGCCTTGAAAAAAAAGAGTAGAATTTCAACAGATATCTGAGGTGGCGAGAGGTAAATTGTTTGGCTTTTTATTCTGAGGGGCCACTGCAGTTTTTAAACAAGAGAGTGAAATGATTAGAATTGTGTATTGAAAGTATATCTTGGGCAATTTTTTAATGGATGAATTAAAGTCAGGAGAGCTTTAGCAAACTATTGCTATGGAAGAACAGTTTTTGACTTTAGAAATGGGGAAAAAAAGCAAGAGGTATAGGAAATGTGAAAGAAATGTGAAAGATAATTTTAACTTTAATTAATCAGGATGTGGCGACTCAAAAATAAATGAGAGGACTGATGAAAAATCAAAGATGTCTTCAGTTTTTAAATGTTGTTTACTGATTGACTGCCTAGTCACCAGTTTTCTGTCTAGTTCTGCGAACAGATTTCTATATATCTGTCTGTAACAAATTTCTCTGTATAAGACTATGTTAAAGAAAAGTATTAGTTACCCTATTTTAGTCCCACCCTACTCCCAACACATAGTTTCTTCTGTCTGACCATTTATTTCTTGTCCTGGGTATTTATCTTTGTGCTATCAGAGTAATACAGCACTTAACAACAACAACAGTACTCTTACCTTCTGTCTTAGAATTAATACTATATATTATTTTAAGCTAGAAGAGTGGTTAGAGTTAGGCAATGGTGGTTAAATGACTTACCCAGGGTCACACCGTTAAGAAGTATATGAGGCCAGATTTGAAGCTAGGACCTCCCATCTTTAGGGCAGCCTCTCAATCCACTAAACCACCTAGCTTCCCCCTAATGCAACACTTTTAATGATCCTACCCAGGCTTTGTGAACACAGTTTTTTTCAGTTGCTTATTATTTAATTATTTTGCAAAGTATTCTCTTAATTGGCCTCTTAAGTTTGTAGTTACTCTTTTTCTAGATCTGGAAACAAAGACTTTTGGAATATTAAAAGTCAGATCATCATTATGTGCTGAGGCAGTTATCCCACTCTATTCTATTATTACAATGCATGAAGCACCACATAAATTTTAGCTGATGAAAAATACTTCTTATATTGTAATACTTGTTTCCAAGGAGCTCAGAGTAATTTAACCTCACTTTTCCTTCTATTTCACATTTAGGAGTGAGGGAGAAATGGGAGTGAGAGAGAGCAAGAGAGAGATCAGGAGAGAATGTTTAATCCACAACCTCACTTTGGCCAAACAATTTAAGTTAGGAACTTAAAGTGGAAAGACAAACTGCATTCAAATACTGTCACTGAAGTTGGCTTTCTGTGTAAATTTGGTTGTCATTTAAATTCTCTGGATCTCAGTTTCTTCAATGATTAGAGAGAGAGAGAGAGAAGAGAGAGAGAGAGAGAGAGAGAGAGAGAGAGAGAGAGAGAGAGTTAGACTTAGAAGTCTATTTCATACAATCTTATTCTCATCTCTCTCTGTCCTTTAAATTATTATCTTCTCTATAGCAAACAGCAAAAACAACTCATTTCATAATTTAGATTTAAGCATTTTTTATTAAAAACTATTCCATATGAGTTTTAATGAGTTTCTACTCTGTTATATAAAATTTTATTGACACTGAAGTGAAGTTACTCTACTTCCTAGGTGGAGTAACCATTTGGTTCTGGAACAGGGACAATTGTTCAGTTGTAAAAGGTCAGCAAAAACAATTGAATCCTAAGTTATTGCCCCTTCATTGACTAGAATGGAACAATTATTTCACTTAGAAGATCCAAGCTTTTTGTTTTATTGCACATTGGTTTTACATTCAAATTTTCTCTTTACAAATTTTAAAAAGCAAAGAAACAAAAACCTGACCTTCTTACTTAGTAAGAATTCTTAAGACAGAAGGGCAAGAGCTAGACAAATGGGATTGTGACTTGCCCAGAACAAATGTCAGGACCATACATCTAGGACCACATATATGAAGCCAGATTTGAATGTAGGTTCTCCTGACCCCAGGCTTGGCACTCTGTTTACTCTACCACCTATCCACCCCCATTCCTATTCTCTTTCTTTAGTCCTCCTGTGCTTTTAAGAAAGTATACATATATGTGAATTTATAGACAGTGTGTAGGCATATATTTATATCTATCGTTTAGAGAAAATCTGTCTATTGTCTTTATCTTTCCAACTGTATTGTATAGAATTTTTTCTACTGAGTCTCTCTCTCTCTATATATATAAGCATATATATGTATATACATATTCATATCCATAATGTAAAATTGAAGTATATATACATATGAATTTGCACAAGAAAAGGAAGTTTCTATGTTTGAATTCCTCCTAGATTTTCCCCCAACACATCTACAAACAGTACACAAACACACATCCATACACCAAGTTTGTAAATAACCTATTAAGACTTGTTATACTTTTTTAAGCTATTAGAGTTTTATACATTCAAATGAAGGGTCCCTTCCAAAATGTTCACTTTGGAAGACAATACTTTTGTTCTAAGGATGCTACCATTGATCAAGATATTTCAGGAATGTCTAACTAAAATTTTTCTTTTGAGTCACTTAGAGGAAACCCAGAAAACCTTGTATCTGATTATTTTAATTACTTCCTCATTTCTTCTAGGAATTCTAGTTGACTTTGTAGCCAAGCTGTGTTTTTCTTAGAATTTCTGCTTGTGAGTGTTTTGGAGGGTTTTTTGGTTTTGTTTTCATTTTTTCTTTCTTTCTGGATTTGTGTGTTGGGATCTCTATCTCCATAATATGTCTTTATCTTCAGAGGTTTTTTTGCTTCATTAGGATTTTGTATTATGGCTAGGCTCGCTGCCCTTTTGGAAGTCATACTGTTGGGTGCTTATTTGGTCCTGGTTTATATTTTCTTGAGTTTTATATTCTAAAGGATCTCAAGTGTAGTCCAGTTGGGGGACAATCTAAACTTTTAGTGTACTCTAAGTAGTTTGATGCATAATGAATGATATATAATTACTGAATCCCTGGTCAGAGCTATTCAAACTCCTAATCCCAGTTTGGATAAAACAATAAACTTTCCTCTTATTGAAACAGCAGGAGATTGCTATTGCTCCCAGCCCCAGTAATCTAGCTTAAAGGCTTTTTGGGTTCTGAGGATGCATGTCTTCCCTTTGAACTCCTTGCCTTTGTCACTCAGCTACAGACATCAGCCCTAGTCTGTGGGCTGAATATAACCCTACTTCCAGTGCCAGCAGTCAGAGCTGTTACTCACTTTTGTTCTTGATCCTATCCCAATAAAGAGCCCCAGAACAGACCAGGTGTCAGTTGGATCCATTCCTGCCCATTACAGGTTAACCCGGAGGCTACCTACAGGTCCCTTCCTTACTCTAGGCTAGATCCAAAATCCAATTCTAGGTTCAGAAGGACAGATCTGGTGTCTGGCTCCTGTTTCTACTCCCTGAAATGGTAATCTGCCTCTTTGTATTTTCTCTTTGGATTTCCCAACTCAGATTGATGCTTTTTCTAAATCTTTGTTAGAATACACATGAGAGAAACTGGACTATGTTGCTTCCTCCTAATTCACCGTCTTGGCTGATCTCCATTTATGATTACTTTAGTCAGGTTCTAGTTTGTTTATATATATATATATATATATATATATATATATATATATAAGTATCAGCTGGGTTTATCACCTACTTTGTTCAACTTGTTGACAGGCTTGACTCTGAATGATGCATAGCAAGTTCCAAAAACAAACCAAATCTGCTTTCAAATATCTACTACTGTTTAGAATATTTAAATGAACTCTCAAAGAGCAATTATAAAAATATATATATGTGAACAAAAATGATGGCATTATTGGGATAAGTGAGTGGCCTCCAAAAAGGACTCTTTTGAAGGAGCCCATATAACTTTGAGTATATTTGTTTTAAAATAGTTTTGTTACTTAATTATGGCATCTTATATGCCTATTAACTAAAAAATATCAGAGAAATGAAGCAAGGGCTTATGTGTGTGTATGAATATGTATGTGTTTGAGTATTTATGTGCATGTATACATGCACTCACAAACACATAGAAATAATGCTGTGCCCAAACAAATAGTAATCTGGAGCATCATCTCCAGCCATTCCCACAACCAAAGCCTTTGGGAGACTATTGCTAACATCAGCATATAATTCTTGAAACTTGAATTCTGTGTGAGAGAACTGAGCCTCTAAAGATGGAGGCAATTTTCCAGAAGCACAAATTTGACCACTTTATTTCCCCCAGTGAAATTCCAGTGGAAGATTCCCTTTTACCTCTAAGGTCAAATAGAAACACTTTTGTCATTTATGGCATTTTATGACCTCGTCCCTTCTTATCTTTTCAGTGTTCTTGTATATTCCCTCTCTTTGTACCTTGTAGCTAAAATACACTGCTGTAATTGCTCTTCCTTAAAGACAACACTTCCTTTAATCTTCGTGCCATTGCATGGACTAACTTTCATGCATACAATATTCTCCCTCCTCCTATCATCTTCTCCTTTCAAGACTCCCTCACTTTCTTCATGACTCAATTCAGATTCTACCTTCTACAAGAGATGGTCTTAGTCTCACACACAAATCTCAGGTTCTTCCCTCTCTAAGGTTACTTTTTAATTTATTCTGGATCTCCTGTGTACCTAATTATGTACATGTTTTTTACCTTATTAACAATTATGATAGTTAATATTTATAGAATACTTGCTTTGTGCCAGGAATTTTGTTAAACATATTTGTTTAATGACAATATATTATATATATGTATATATATAGTAGCCCTTATTATATAGATGCTTTTATTATCTCCATTTTACAGATGAGGAGACTGAGGTAAAAAGATTAAATGATTGGCCCAAGATCACATAGTAAATGTCTTGGGCTAAATTTGAACCTCAGTCCTTCTTTGCTGAAGACCCAGTGCTCTATCCACTCTACCACCTAGCTATCTCATTTCACAGAGCATAAACTCCTGAGGAGAGATTGGGCTTTGTTTGTTTGTTTGTTTTGATTTTGTTATCTTCTGGACTTATTCAAAGGCCCAATACATAGTAAGCACTAAATAAATCCTTGTGCTTATGAACTGACTGAATAGCAAGCAGGAGATAAAGGTTTTTTGAAAATGTATTCATTATTTATTTAATGATTATTTAATTAATTAATAATTAATTATTATTACTTAAATGGGTAAGGAAAAAGAACTTATCTCTTCTACTCACTTCCAGTAAGTAAGAATGTTTCCATGCAAATTGTGAGAGAAGCTCGGAGAAAGATCTGTGGTGCTTGCCCTTGGTCAGCCCATCATAATGTGTCATTCTCCATCGTATCTTTGTAGACAAGTGCTCAGTGGACTTCTACTAACCTCTGATGTTGTCCGGCAGGTTGCCTACCACGACTTCAGGACACAGAAGTGTTGATACGGGCTCTGCCATGAAACCGAACTTAAAACAATGGAAACAACTAATGCTCTTCGGGATATTTGCTTGGGGTCTCCTTTTTTTAGTGATCTTCATCTACTTCACAGATAGCAACACTGTGGAGCCAGTTCCGAGTTCCTTCTCATTTGTTGAAACTAAAAGGATCCTGCCTATTCAAGGAAAACAGAGATCAATCATGGGCGCCATGCATGACCCATCTTTTTCTGCAACCATCGATGGGAATGAGGTGCTTCTCAACGGAGATCTTTTTGATTCATTTAACTCAGGTCCCAACAGTCTTCAGAAATGGACTGAAATGAAAGATGGTTTGGAGAATGAAGAGTTTTTTCCTTCTCAGATGAGAAAAAAATCCCCACGCATTTTTTATCAAGGGGAGGATGACTATTTTTTTACTATGGGCCAACCTATGTCACACAGCCATGGCCAGCAGATGGTGAAGTTCATCACCCTCAGTGAGGAGGACCAGAAAGGGGGCATCAGACACAATCAAAAGAGAATTATCTCAAGGCACAGGAGAAGTCAGTTGCCCCACAATTGGGATAGACTTTATTCGACCATGTCTAAGTCCTTTCTTTACCGACTTTGGAAAGGAAATGTCTCTTCAAAAATGCTAAATCCACGCCTACAAAAAGCAATGAAAGATTATCTTACCACCAACAAGCACAGGGTGAGATTTAGGGGAAAGCGGAACTCCAAGCTGACAAGGGAACAGCTCTTGTGTGAGCTCAGGGACCGAGTAAGTGTAAGGACCCTGGATGGGAAGGAAGCCCCCTTTTCAGACCTCGGCTGGGAGAAGCACGTCCCTCAAGAGCCCCTGAGCAAACTGTATCCTCAGGGTTTGGGTAGCTGTGCAGTAGTCATGTCTGCAGGTGCAATCCTGAATTCCTCTCTGGGCGAAGAAATAGGTGAGTTCAGAACATTTTTCACCCACCATTTTTTCAGCAATGATTGGGTAATTGTTCTGTGTTATTGTTTGAGACACTTGAGCTATCTTAGAACAAGGTGACCATAATAATGTTAGCAGACACTTAATTAATTAAGTCCTTTTTCCTCATTAAGACATTGAGCTGTGAGCTCAGCAGAAGCTAGAAGGGATCTCAGAGGCATAACAACAACAACAATCATCATTTAGTTCTATAACATTTGTACATCTGCAAAATACTTTGCCTATGTTATCTCATTTTGACCTCATTTGGGAGATAGGATCTATTATTATTATCCTTATTTTGTAAATGAGGAAACTGAGGCTAACAAAGGTTAAATGATTTATTCATGGTCATATGCCAATTAAGTGTCTGAGGCAGGATTTGGAACTCGGAATCTGATGAGTAGGAAAAACCCAATAATGTTAGAAATGTCTTGGTCCCCAAAGCACGGAGTTAATGAGTATCATAAGCAGATCTGGACATAGGTCCTCTGATTTTAGTGTCATGTCCGCTGTACCAGGCCAAAGAGGTAAAGGCATTCTCAGAGTAAAATAAGCAGCGAACATGAGGAGCATGAAGGGGAACCCTCCAACCCTGAAGAAAATAAGACTTATTCCCTCTTCTCTTTCCTTGCCCCAACTTTGGGACTCACAGTGGAGTAATGAAAGGATGGAAAGGAAGTATTTGTGTTCCCTGGTCCCTCAGAACTCTTTTCACTGTTGACCACAGGCTTAATTTCCCTTCGAAAACAAGGCTATATTATTGTGGTTAGATGTTCAGACTAAGCCTCCAAAATTTGTATAACTCATGAGACATTCTAATCATGGGACAAACAGGCATGGGGACAAGAGCACAAAGATTCTAGAGAGTAGCGACACATAAAATACATTCATTGTAGGTGCAGCATGGGTTAAAAAGACTTCTGGGGGCTAGCTGGGACCAGGAATCTAAAAGTCACTGTTTATAGCATTTTTCCACAAGAAAAATGAATTTGTGGTTCCAAACAACCGACTTTTGAATGATTCTTGGAACACAATCCTTTTACAAATTATATTGCTTGTGTCGATGTTATTACATAGACACACACACACAGAGATATAGATGCACAGCTTCTGTCCAGAGTTTTCCTTTCAATTTCCAACCTATTTTGTTTCTTTCTTTCCTTCAATAAACATTTATTCAGTACCAATCAGTTGCTAAGCCACCATGAGAAATATTTAAATGAAACAAATGCTGCTTTGTTAGAGCTTACAGTCCAGCACAGAGAAAAGATACCAACAGAGATGGGAATGATGCACAATATTACATGATGATGGTGAAGGAAGGGGTAAAAAGGAAGGTGGTAAATGAAGTGAAAATGAGAAGGTGGGGAGGTTGAGAAAAGCATCATGGGAAAAAGTCATTATATTCTTTCAGTTTTAAAGGATGGGTAAGAATTCAGAGGCTTATGAAAGGAGAGAAGGTCACCTTATAGATACAAGGAATAATGTGAACATGGAACCAAGGGTAGAAAGAGCACAGGATGGAAATTGAGGTAGAACTTGGCTAGAATATAGAATGTGTGGATATAACCTAATGCTGAAAAGGTACCAGATTGGGGAAGGTTTTAGATGCCAGATGCAAATAAGTTTAAACTACTCATGAGTATCTGGGAGTCACTGATGATTGTAGAGTATAGAAATGATTTGGCCAGATTTAAATATTAAGACAGATTAGTCAGGACCTATGATGAAGGCTAGTTTGGAACCAAGGGAAAGTAGAAATAGAAAAAACCTCTTAAGAGGTAACTAGAACCGGTACTGGGGGGTGGTGTTAGTGGAAATAGAGAGAAGTGGACGAATTGAAGAGGTAAGTTGCAGAGGTGAAATCGATGGTTATTTGGTAACTGATCCAACGTGCTTTGTAAAGCACCGTGACTATGTTATCTCATCTGATCCTCAAATCAATGCTGTGAGATGGATTCTATGATTATCCCCATCCAACAAATGAACAAACTGAGGCTGAGAATCACTTGCCTCCGGGGCTATGCGGATAAAAAGTACCTGAGGTGGGATTTGTAGGTCTTGACTCCTCTTACCTCCATCATCATATCTACCACCCTGCTTTGCCTTTCAGGGAACCACAATCTTTGTTCGAGGTAATCCATTCTCCTCTTAGTCCCTTTGGTTCTGAAATACCCCCATTTAGTACTAACAGCATTCAGCCAGATACCATGACACATTGCTACATTGCAACTAAACCAAATGGTACGTTCATTTATAAAGTGCCAGTTTAAATAAAGGAAAAAGTCATCACCTGCTTACTATCTTTCTGATCTGACCAAAAGTTTGAATCTAAGGAAGAGATTTATCTATACCTTCTTCTTTTTTAAAAAATTTGCATAAAATCCCTTATCTTCTGTCTTAGAATCAGAAGTGAATATATTGCTAGGCAATGGAGTCACAACAGGTAGGAAGTGTCTGAGGTCACATCTGAACCCAGGATCTTCCTTTTCTAGGTCTGGCTCTCAATCCATTGAGCCACCTAACTGGCTCTACCTATACCTTCTTAATAGGTTTTTCCTATGTTCTGGGATGTCCTTTTAACTAAAATCAAATCAAGGTATCCTCAGTTTTTTTTTCCCTTTTATTTCATAAAATAACCAATGATTTGAAAGTTTCTGGGGCTAAAAGCAATCTTGTTATTCCTTTTCCTAACTGAATACTAACTGTAATGAAAAAATAGAGATTATGATGTTATACTGTAATGCCAAATTATTCATTTCTGTTCATATTTGAAACTCTTTGCGTTTTATTCAGATTAGTTTTCCATCTTCCATCTGACTCTGAGTCAGAAAATCAGATCCTCTGATCTCAAAGGGGAACCCTGAGGCCACCTAGCCAAATTTTTGTTTTACACAAGAAGGAACTGAGGAACCAGAGAGGTGAAATTTTGACCCTGAGACATAAATGTTGAGAGCCAACATGAGTTATTGGGAAGAGCTAGGAAAACTTGGGTTCATCTTTCACCTTTGACATTGAGATATATTATAGCCCAAGTGTAAGCAAGTTTCTTAAAACTATGAGCTGTTGTGGGGCAGGCTTAGAGATAGAGAGTCCTGGGTTCTATACTTCCCAGCTGCATGACCCTGGGCAAGTCACTTAATCCCTATTGCCTTACTGCTCTTCTGCCTTGGAACCAATACAGAGCATTGATTCTAAGATGGAAGGTGAGGGTTCTTTCTTTCTTTCTTTTTTTAGTTGCCAAGAAGTTCCTGATATGTACTGACAGGAGATTCCTCATTTAGGAATTTACCATATCAGTGAAATCACAGGGTCAGTCCTTATCCCAAGACTCCGATTCCTATCCTCTCTCTCCATTTCTCTTGAGTATATCACCCTTTTCCCCATATCACACCTTATATTATTTCATTATCTCTCCAGTCTCTTCTCTAGTCAGAATTTAGAAAGGGGAAAATGGAAAGGATCATGGAGGCACAGAAACACTTTCAAGTTTTATCTCAGTCCCTTTGGTACCTTGGCCTTAGAACCTGGGAACAGGTTTTAATTTTAGGCATGCCACTAATTCATAGTACAGCCTTGAGGGAGTCAGTTTGACTTTCTGTGTCTCAGTTTTGATCTATAAAATGGACATGATTGTACCACGCTGTCCATTTTAGGGTTTGTTTGTTTTTTTCTTTTAAGAAAGAGCTTTGTGACTCTCAAAGTGCCATCCAAAAAGGACTATTATTACTGCTCTTCCTGATTAATCATTGGTAGAATTGCAGTATCCTAGTTAGATTACTCTTTTTGAATCCTCGTATGTGTATGTATATTTTTAAACTTTTCAGTTTTCTCTAGGTTCCTTCAAACAAATCCTTCTAAAAATTCTCTGTACTAGTCCCTTCCTTTCCCACACACTTTCATATATGTATATTCTCTATATGTGCATACATATTCAATGCTTAATTCAATTTAAAGATACCGGGAGGGTTTTATTTCTGTTAGTCAACAGCTGTTCAACAGTAGATTCTGGAATTCCCCTTTCTCTCTCACCACAGACAGAACACCCATGGAATTTAATAATAGCTATAAAACTCAATATTTATGTAGTCCCTTCCTCCAAAGAACTCCGTCCCTTGAACTATGTGGTCGAAATCAATTTTATAACCTCCCTCCAGGAAGCACGTAGGTATGGGGGAATCAGGTTTGATGTTCTCTATTCGAAAGCGAAGGATGGAGGCTGGGTAATTGAGAAGCAGAAGTTCCCCAAGGTCGTGGTCATATAATATATTGATGGCAGAACTAGTATAAGCACCTGCCATTCCAGTCTATAGAGAAGCCTCTAATATACCAAAACCACAAATCTGATCATGCTTAGGGAATCTTAAAAAAAAAAAAATTAAATTAAATTCCCATTATCTCCCCAAGTGAAACCCCACATAAATGAGGTTCTTCCATTGGTTGCCCTTGAGCTCCCTCTTGTGTTTTTTTTTTTTACACCAGGGATATAATTTGAAAGTTACCTTTTTTCCCCTTCCAGACTGAGTCAGACATTGTAATTGTTTTTGAAAGGAGAAAAGTGTAGTTGTAAACACCATCAACTTGGAGAATATGTTATTTTAAAAGCAAACAGAACTGTTTTGGCAACATGGAAATTCTTTCCCCGTGTCATAAGATGTTATTTTCCTCCATAATATATAAACAGTAATCATTTGTTAGCCTTAGCACCTCATCTAGCAATCGTGGAGAAAGGAATGATGAAGGAGTGAAGCCAGTCCTTGCTCACTCTTCAAAAGTGTTGAGCTAGAAAAAAAATTAGATTGCAGTTTAATTAAGCGTCAGATTGGCATGCGGAGGGCAGATGTTTAAGGATTTCACAATTAATGAATGGTTGATGCCAGAGCATAAAGGCATATAAAGCATCCTCTTCTGAGAGGATTGGGAGAAAGTAGGAAAAGCAATGGATTAGGAAAGAGGAAGCCTGACCTTTGGTCTTGGCTCTGCCTCCAGCTAGCTGGATCATCTTTGGTAAGTCCTTCGCTCTCCCAGTCTCTGATCCTCTCTCTGTAAATAGCCCTTGCCCCACTTTCCTTCCCAGGTTGACTATGAAGATTTAAAGTTTAATAGTTGAGATTCCATTGAAAGCATAATGATTTACTAATACAGAAAAAGGCAAGCCATTAGAGGAAGTTCCATATCAGCAGAGCTTTCTACATTGACAAAATCACAGTTCCAAGTCAAAAAAAAATGTCAGTATCATTCCAGGGTTGTTATGGGGCAGGGCTGTGCCCAGTAGCCTACCTCCCCAGAGGAGAGGAGCAGTGTTACAGCAGAATGGTTACTGATTTGGAGTCCGAAGACCTGGTTTCAAATCTTGGTTCCATCTCACTTGGGTGACCATGAGGGAATCACTTAACTTCTCAACCTTGATTTCCTCATTTGTACAAACTAGATTGCTTCTAAAATCCCTTTCAGCTTGAAACCTATGATCCTAAGTTATTGTACAGAGTGAATAGCAGAAAACTAAATTCTAATTTTTCCCGAATTATTAGCTGGTCAAGTAAGGTTTCCTTGTGCCTTTTCTCTACACCTCTATAGCTTGGATCATTCTATTCCTTCTTCCTCTAGTACCCTCACTACTCCTCATTAGCTGTTCAGTTCTCTACTTTATTCCTTCTAAGAGCTAAGATTTTCTCCGTTCATGTAAACCTAACCAAGTAGATCTTGGCTAGAGCTGAAAATGTATCACCCTTTGGTCAAACTTCATGGTGAATCTTGGCATCCGTCATGGCAGACCTCAATGTCTCATTACCAAGGATATACTTTGAATTCTTAGCCATCCTTTAATGTTCAACTTAAATGCTACTTTCTGCCTAAAGCCCTTCTTGATCCTTTAATGGCCTTCCCCTCTGACTTTATAAAATATGTTGCTTTTCACATTTCAAATGTACTTATTAATATTTTTACATTCTTTTCTTCTCATTAAGTTAAAAACTTAAAATCTTGAATTTTTATTCTAAAAACCATTTTATTCTTTCCTACTTGTCATGCAAAAAAAGAAAAAGAAAAAAGAAGAAAACTCACAAAAAAGGCACAAAGCAGCAAAACAATTTCTCTCATTTGCCATCTCCAAAAACGAATGTCTCATCATATATCATTAACTGTGTTTCTGTTTGATTCCCATATTAAGAGTGTAACGCTCAATGAAGGCAGGGCACATTTTAAAGAAATTTTCTCTCTCCCAATGTACACAGTAGGCACTTAATAAGTATTTGTTGAATTGAATTTGAGTGTAAACCTGGAAGGATTAAAGAATACTTTGTAAAAACTCTTCATTTTACAATTGAGGAAACAGAGTCAGAGAGAGGTGTGTATGAGTGTGAGTATGTGTGTGTGTGCATGTGTGTGTGTGTGTGTGTGTGTGTGAGAGAGAGAGAGAGAGAGAGAGAGAGAGAGAGAGAGAGAGAGAGGGAGAGAGAGATTGAGAGAGGTTCAGTTCTTTGTTTTGTTTCCTATGCTAATTCAGTGTTCTTTCTTATTGCCTTTTGCTATCAAAGACACAAAAAGATATGATTCTTCCTTTGTCTATTTCATAGCTTTCCTTTTTGTGCATGGAGTTTAGATATGAAAAAAGACAGAAAACGTGGATGCAAACTGGGGGAGTTAAAAGAGGTCTCAAATATTTATTTGGTTTTTAAAAGTTTTTAGTCTCTAAGTGTAGTACACTTGCCCCATCAGTTCTAGCAGTCATCAAGGTCAACAAATAACCATGTGCCAGGAAGGAAATTTTGTCTCTTCTAAAAACAAACTTCACATCCTTTCCTTCTCCCCACGGATGTTTATTTTTTTTTAACTATCACTTTGCTTTTGTATATTAATAGATAGCATCATCATTCAGAGCCTCATTGGAGAAGATTCCAATAATTATTGTTATCATTGAGTCATTTCAGTGACATCCCCAGTGACCCCATTTGGGGTTTTCTTGACAAAGATCCTGGAGTGATTTGCCATTTCCTTCTCCAGTAATTGACACAACCATAAAAGACAAAGGTATACTTTCAGATTTCCCTCTTCCATAGCAGATAATAGTTTTCTTTTTTTTATCTTCACCTGATGCTAATCTCAGGCAACTATAACTAGAGAAAAAAAATAAATCCCTATCAAGAGAACCTGTTATTTTTGCCTCTACACTTGCCACATATTAAACTTTTAGTGATTCAGATCAATATCAACAGGCCATTTCTATGTGCCACTATATAAAAAAGGTCTTGGATGACTTAAACTACAAAAGTAGGTTTAAGAAAGCTACAGTTTAAAGCTCAAGAATGTATAGTAAGTCTGCTGTGGGACAACTTCTCAGGAAATTAAATTCATAAGAGGTATGATGACTTACATTTATTCACTATATAATTTCTTTAATTTTTTTCCAATGATTCATGTTTTCTTCCCCCTTTCCCAGCAATTCCACTGGTTTATACATTTATATATTATCACTCAAACCCATTTCCATATTATTCATTTTTTTTTGTAAAAGAGTAATTCTTTACCACCAAAACCCCAAGTCACATTCCCACATAAACAAGTGATAAATCACATGTTTTCTTCTAAATTTCTACTACCACAGTTCTATCTCTAGATGTGGATGGCATCCTCTCTCATAAGTCCCACAGAGTTGTCCTGGATCATTACTAATCATAGTGAAGTCAATTACATTTGGTCATCCCACAGTGTCTCTGTGCATGATGTTCTCCTGGTTCTGCTTATTTCACTCTGCATCAGTTCATGTAGGTTTTTCCATTTCTTATAGAAATTCATCAATTCATCATTCCTTATAGTGCAATTATGCACCCTCTAATTAGAAATACACCCACTGAAATCTGGCCTCAGTCACTTCCTAGCTGTGTGACCCTGGACAAGTCACTTGACCCCCATTGCCTAGCCCTTACCACTCTTCTGCCTTGGAGCCAATACACAGTATTGACTCAGTATTGGCTCCAAGACGGAAGGTAAGGGTTTAAAAAAAATGCACCCACTGCTTGAGAACTGTAGGTATTTTAAGCCGAGGCTAGACTTGAGGAAGTAATGTATAATAGCATAGCTGAAGACTGGACGCCTGAGGCTATACACTTCTTACTCTGGCTCCACCACCAACTGGTCATGACTTTACCCTCCTGGGCTTCCGTTTCTGAAATTGTAGAATGAAGGTTTCTGACTAGATAATCACAGAATGTCCATGCTCAGAGGGACTTTAGAGACAACCTGAAATTAAAGAAAACTTCCACTATAATTAAAATTCTGTGACTTTATATGGCAGCAAAATAACTGATCAGTTACACTGAATCAATTTGTTGGGGAAATCCATCACTAGACTTGGTTGTCTTTTTTATTTAGATTGAATGTTTAGTGGGTAGACTACAGCTGAACTCCTGAGCCTAACCATTATATCTAACTTCTAACCTTCCTATGGGAAAACATCAGCCAATTCAATGCAATGCAGTACAAAAAAAAATGTATTAAGCCCCTGCTATGTGCCAAAAACAGTGCTAAACTGTGGAAATAATGAAAGAAAAGAAGGAAGAAAAGAAAGAGAGCAAAAGAAGGAGAGAAAAGATGAAAGGAAGAATGTAGGAAGGAAGAAATGAAAAAAAGTTACAAAGAAAAGAGAAGAGAAAGAAAAGAAGAAAAAGAGATTCTGTCTGTATCCTCAGGTAGCTTATGATCAAATGGACAAAGACCACCTCTAAAAGGCAACTGGAGAGTGAGGATGGGAGGGGGTTGATACTAGGGAGTACCCAGTATAGGAATATCATAGTCCATAGAATTAAAACTAAACAGAGTTGCAAATAGAAAATGGAAGATTGGCTGGAAGGTCAAGATCCCTATTCTCTATAAAAGATGACTTTGGGAGAAGTTTTGTGCTCTACTCTCCAGCCTTCCAATTCAAGAGGGAAAAGTGGCTGAGGAAATTAGGAAGGTGCTGGGTATCCAAAGAGGAGCTAAGGATATGATGATACTTCCCTTTATCAGTCCCCCCCCCCCCCAAGAGGGAATCATGTTCTGAGAAATTCAAACCAAGTGAAGCTACAGATTCCCTTGAAGACTCAATGGGTAAAGGGGCTTAGAATAATTTACTTAAACTGGAAAAGGGCTGAGACTATCTAATACAACTTCCTCACTTTTTTGAGACCCTTAGAGGCTAAATGGCTTACCCAAAGTTACACAGATAATAAGGATCTGAGGACAGATTTGAACTCAGGTACTTAAGACTATAGAGCCAGTGTCATTTCAATTGCATTGAATGTGGCATTAATGACCTCAGAGATCAGGATACTAGAGTAAATATATGTTAAGATTCCAGCACCAGAGAACTATGTAGCTCAAGGGACAGAGTATCCAGCTTGGAAACAGGAGGTTCTGGGTGCAAATATGCCTTAGATACTTCCTAGCTGAGCAACCCTGGGCAAGTCACTTGACCCCCATTGCCTAGCCCTTACCACTCTTCTGCCTTGGAACCAATACACAGTATTGATTCCAAGAGGGAAGGGAAGGATTAAAAAAATAAAGAAAGAAAAAAAAGAAAAAATGTTTTCTTGATGCTCTTATTTTAGGTACCTTTCTTTCACTTTCTATGTCTCTTGTCCACTCTTTCCTTCTCTGTAAGACCTTCCTCTATAACAAATTGATGCAATAATCCAAAATATATTACCTTTTTCTGAAAATGCATGATTCATTCTATACCTATTGTTGTCTACTTCTTTCTCTATTGAAAGATGAGAGACATGTTTTAACATGATAGATTATTTTATAAGAGGAAAAATCAGCCCTGAAATTCTACTGTATAATTAAAAGAGTCCAAACTCTTTTTACTACAATCTTTATATTTTTACTTGTTCATGTCCAAAGGTGACTGAACTATATGGGGCAACTGGGCATCATAGAAAACACAAACTGACTTAGGAGTAAAATGATCTGACTTCAGATTGAGATTTTAGCCAAGTTGCTTCACCTCTCTGGACCTCAGTTTACCCATTTGTAAAATGAAGACATTGGCTTAAATTGTGTCCAGATTCCCCACTCTGATTCCGATAGCTGCACCTAGAAGTGTGTCTTACACTTGCTGAGAGATTTAATAAATGACAGTTTTCTTTTTTTAAATATCTCTTAACACCCATTAGGAGGCACAGTGAATAGGCTGGAACACCAGGTTTGGAGTCAGGCTCATCTTCCTGAGTTTAAATCTGGCCTTGGACACTTAACTAGATGTGTGGCCCTGGCAAGTTACTTTACCCTGCTTGCCTCAGTTTCCTTATCTGTAAAATGAGTTCAAGAAAGAAATGGCAAACTGCTCCAGTATCTTTGCCAAGAAAACTCCAAAGAGGGTCACAAAAAGTCAGACACGACTAAAACAACTGAACAACAAATCACCTAGTTAATGGAAGAATTGGGAAACATGTCATTGAAATAAAGTGAAAGGAGCCATACCTTGGAGAACAGATCAAGCCTTTTGAGCCAAAGTATATAATTGCTTGATATGAAGTACTTTCAGCATAAAATCATAATGGGGAGCCTTTTCATCTTCCCTGAAGTTAGACTAGAAGCTGTAAATTTGCCTTTTACTGAACAATGATGTTGAAATATCCTTTTCATTTTCTTTTGGCATAATCGTCAATTTCAGGAGTATACTAAAATCAGGTTTAGTGTGAGTTTCAATTACAGTTTCAAAAACACTAAATTATGGAAAGGCTAAATTGAAAAGTTTAATTTCTCAATGAATAAGAGTACAGTGGATAAAGGGACAGCTTTGGAGACCGAAAATTTTGAATTCAGATACCACTTTGGACAGTATTTTATGACATTAGGCAAATAATTTAATCTCTCAGTGCTTCACAAAATCTTTAAAGATTCTAAGTCACAGAGGAATTTTTAATCTGTATTTCTACAATGGAACTTATATACATTGATGGAATCACAAGTGTGGACCAAAAGAAAAGTGTGTAGCTCAGTTTAGATCTGTAGTTTATCAAAGTGTAGACAATGAACCCCTACATGTCCCTGAAACCCCTTCATGGGATCCACAAAGTCAAAATTATTTTCCTAATAATACTAAGATTTTATTTTTTTATAAAATCTTTTCTCTCTTTTCCAATCATATATCTATGTGAAGCTGTTTCCATCATATATTTCAACCAAAACAACATATTGCAGCAGATTGAATAAAGAAGCAAATAGGAGAATCCACCTGTATTTAAGCGAGACATTAAAAAGATTTGCAAAAATATGTGAAATTATGTTACTCTTTGCACTATATTTTGTTTTAGAAAATATATTTTTCTTTAAAATATGTTATTTATTAAAATAATGCAATGAGATCTATTATTTTAATGGATTTTAAATTGTGTAAGTTTTAATTTCTGACATGTTAAATATTAGTTATATTCTACATAAACACAGGTTATTTGAGATGCCCAAGAATTTTAAGAGTATATAGGTTTGCACCATAATCAAATGTGACTAAAAGTTCTGGCTGTACCTTTTTAAGGGGAGGGAGTATGATACAGGACAAAGAATACAGTACTTAGAGTCAGACTGGATTTATTCCCAGGTCTGCCACTTACTACTTCTCTAGCTTTGGACCACTCACTACGTTTCTCCAAGTTCTGGTTTTCTCATCTTTAAAATAGAAAATTTGGACAATAAGATATCTAAGATCTCTTCTAGCTATACATCTATGATCGGCCACAATTAGCCTGCTCAATGTGTAATTGAATAAAAAGAATCTAATAAATCAATTCATGCTCTTCCTCAGGCAGCTTTCCTGAATGAACTATGTCCTCCAAGTCTTTTGGTCATGCATGGGTCTGATGGTTTGCAGGGTAGAAGGCAGAGAGGATCTAAGCCACAAAGTCTCAAAATTTAAAAATTCAACTACATAAAGTATGATTAATTTTAAAATGTGAAACTACAACATATTTATATGGTACTATAGTATATCTAAAATATGTGAAAATCATAGAAAGCATTATGCAAAGAAACACCATTGGATGAGCAATTACTTCCATGTTGGTTTTTACCTATAATAACAATTTTATCAGAAAATTCTTCCAAGGAATGTTATTAACAAGTATATAAAAATATGGGTTTATTTTATTGCATCAATTTTTAAAATTCAAATAAATGTTAATTGATGTCTTTTGTTTTTATATCATCAGTATTTCTTCCAGTGGCTTCCCCTTCTTCTTCCAGAGGTCCATCTTGAAAAAAAAGAAAATTTTTAAGAGAAAGAAGACAATAAGATAGCAAAAACCACCTTGTTGAATATATCTGAAAATATATGTAACATTCCAAACCCACACAACTCTCACCTCTTCAAGGGAGTGGGGTGGGAGTATTTTCTCATGTCAAAAAGACTATTTACAACTTCCTTTAGATTCTGTTTATTTACAGAGAGGAAAAAAGTAAACTTATCACTTATGTGCCCTTAGATTCTCATGATGCAGTTTTGAGGTTTAACTCTGCTCCTACACATGGTTATGAAAGAGATGTTGGAAATAAAACAACCATGCGCATCATTAATTCCCAGGTAAGACGAATGACCTACACAAAAATATTTTGGGTTGTGTAGGTGAAATCCATGTTTGCTAGTGTTGCTGCATCTCAGTGTTCCAAAACTAAAACGAATTGAGAAATTTAATTGAGGAAACAAGAGCCAAAAAATTAAATGATGGGCATGAATGAGAAAGCATTTTCAGTGATGCCCCATGTTTTCTAGAAAAATGAGAAACTAGGTGACTTGATTGATGCCACATCATTGGCTAGTAGCAGAGGAAGGAGTGAGAGCTGTTCCTTCTGATTCACCATTCACAGTTCTTTTAGGATTCCATGCTGACAGCCTCCATGAGTAGAATTAGGAGAAGACGGATTGACACCTAGAAGATCAGAATAGAAACATTCCATAAGGAAAGGTAGTCATTGATAAAAGGGTAGGGATGAAGAAAAACTGTATGTTTTTATGCATAGGGAATGAGAATGCTACTGCAGTTGATGAATTACATTTGCACAGCCTAGAAACAAGGGATTTTTTTTTAAAAGCATGAAGATGGGGGAGTAAAATATAGCATGATTAAAAAGCTAAATTAATTTGGGTCATAGGACTACTTTGTAAAATTATGAAATAATTGTGGGCATAACATTCAATTTCTCATTAATGCAAAGCTAGGCAGCATAGCATTTTGAATATCTGGGTTCAAATTCTGCCTCTGATGCCCTACTGTCTATGTGACCTTGAATAAATCAAGTATTTTTCTTGGTCCTGATTTTCCTCATTTGTAAAATAAGGGGTAGGATTAGATAGTGTCTGAGGTCCACTTTTTGTTCTACAATCCTATGATTCTGATAAAAAAAAAACCAACACTGCCCACTGTGTAGACTAAAATTTTATAGCACCTGTTTTGTCTAATGACTTCAGTGCTAATTTCATTACCAAATTCTTAAATTATTTGCTATTTTATGAGTGTTAATTGTGATAAAGGATGGAAAGGTTTGCAATCTGCAAACCTTTCCATCCTTTATCACATTATTGAAAAGCCACAAAAGTACATGACATTTGGGGTAATTTCTGGTTTATATGTATATTTGTAACTAAATCCTTATCAACATTAGTATGTACTCTGTGATTCATCTCATAAAACCTGTAGGATGGTACCTTATAAATTTTGAATGAGAACATATTATTTTTTTGAAGCTTTGAAAATGAAGATGGAGTATTCTGTGAAAAATAAAAATAATCCTGTTTGCAGATTTCAAACAAATGTTCTTTTTCCAGCTGATTTATAACAAAGTTATTCTTAGAGCCACAGCAGGTATTGTATTAGGAAAAAAACTGAGACAGAGTTCTTGAATGATTTATCTTGAGTCAAGAGTTAGAGGTAAAGATTAGCTCTCTGCATAGCTCACTGAGCCAAACAACTACAGCAAGTGAAAGACAAATTATATTTTAGCAAAGCTAGAAAATACATGCATATAGGCATATGTGTGTATATACATGCACGTATATGCATATATAAACACAAATGCATATATAAATACTGTGTGTGTGTGTGTGTGTGTGTGTCAGACACACACACATGCATATATAAATGTCACTGGAGGGTGGAATGCTTGGTAAGACATCCATGCCCAAAGATCGAGGACAAGTCAAGAACTTCTTTATTCAATGGTCCTTTCCAGGTAACGGAACCTTTGTGACATCACTCTAAAACAGCTCCCTTCTTAAGTGAGGTTCCCACATAGCCAGTCCAAGTAATTCCAGTCAAAATGGCAAGGGAGAGGCAACAATGGAATGAAGGCAAAATGTAAAATGAGAAGATTTTCAGATTTTAGCTTTGCCACTAGATCAACTTTGGGGAAGTTGCTTAATTTTTCGGTGCTTCTGTTCCTAATCTGGAAAAGAAGAGATTGGACAATGTTGCTGACCTCTATGGCCTCTTCCATTTTGAAATTTCTGAATTTATGAGGAATCCTAAGTTTTCAGAGAAGTTTCAGTGGGGTAAACCTCATAAAAGAGAGGGAAATGTCAGTAAAACAATGGCAGAAAAGATCAGAGTATTAAAATTCAACTTCTTTTTTCTTTTATTTTTAAAAAAAAATTTCCAGGGTTACATGATTCTTTTTTGTCTCCATCTCCTCTCCTCTCCCTCCCTCCCAGAGTTAATAAGCAATCCTACTGGGTTATACGTACATTATCACTGAAAACCTATTTCGGTAGTATTCATTTTTGTAATAATCTTTTAAAACCAAAACTCCAAACCCATATAAACAAGTGATGAATCATATGTTTTCTTCTGCATGAAATTCAGCTTCTTAATCCAAGTTAACATGGTCTATTAGAAAGGAGACTTCAAGGAAAAAAATGTTCATAATGTTTCTATTTACCTGATTTAAACTTTGCAAGGTTGTCATCTCTTTCGTTTGAAGAAATTAATATCCAACGTGTTGCTTCTGCAGAGGTTTTTTTTATTGTATTTTGTGTTTCTAGATTCTGACCAACCCAAATCATCACTTCATTGATAGTTCATTATATAAGGATGTCATTTTAGTGGCTTGGGACCCTGCTCCGTACTCGGCAAATCTTCACATGGTAAGAAGAGTCTTTTTTTTTCTCTTGACTTGGCCAGCACTCTAACAATGCTGAATCATTTTTTTTTCATTCACTGAGGCAAGTATAGCTTCTGGATAATTAATAGTGGGAAACATGATCCTTAAGGAGCAGAATTGCACCAATCGTGTAACTATACGGATACAATATACATGATAATTATTAGCCTGCTCGTAAAATGTTCATTTTTCCCCTTTCTTTCCCCTCTCCCCCCACTAACTAGAAAATGCCAGGATTTTCATTTAGGGAGTCCCAAATATCCTGAGACTTGGGTTAATTTAACTAAGATTTTTCTCAATTTTAAGGGTTTGCATTCCACTGATCCACATCTCTCAGACCTATTTAAAGGACCTATTAATGGAAATAATTAGCAAGAGAATGTAAATTCTTCTTTTACTCAAATCTCATTATTATATCAATGTGTCATTCATAATCTTCTCAAATGTGCCTCATTTGGGCCCTACCCCAGATATTTTTATGCTACTTGACAGAATGATAAATCTGGCACAACCTAACTCTGTACTTTAATGATTCACTCTAGGAAGTCATTTAAACTTTTGAGCCTTGGTTTTTCTATCTACTAAGAAGGCACAATGTTTATTTTATCTGTGTCAGAAAGGTAAGGATCAAATGATATGTATTAGGTAAATTTTAAATTAAACTAAATTAAACTAAAATAAACTAAATAAATAATATTTATTTATATTATTTTATTAAATTTTAATTTTATTATTTTAATTAAATTAATTTATATTTTATAATTTATAAATTAAATTAAATTAAAAAATAAATTAAAATTAAATATTAAAAGATAAAAATAAATAAATAATAAATAAGTAAATAAACTAAAATAAACTAAAAATTAAACTAAAAACACTGTTATCTTTGTGAATTCTCAGATGTGGAGGATCAAAATAAAAAGTCAACTACCACATTCCTTAACTGCTTAAGGCAATAAGTTAACTTGATTTTTGTCTCATTTGATTAATTATATTGTTAATGTTTGTGAAAAGTTTCATTTGATACCTTCACTATTGATACATAATGCTTAAAATTTCTCTTTTGTTCTTTAAAAACGTTTCAACATCATATATACTTACAACAAGTATAACATGTTTTTATAACATGTTCAAATCTTTCTGAGTTATTTGATGATGTCTAAATCAGGCCAGTGTACTATGATTATGAGGCAGAAAGAATTAATGACTTTTAAGCCATATTGTATGGTTAAAGTTAATTTAAACAGACATATTTGTATCTGTTATCTTGACTTCTTTTGTAATTAAAAGTATTTAAGGAAGAAGAGTAAAACTTGAAGTAATTTTTTAAAAAGTACTGAGGATACTAAAAGGAAAGTGAGACAGTGAGGAGAGGTAGGTGGCTTGGAGAATAGTCAGGCTAGGAAACGGGAGGTCTTTGGTTTAAATCTAGCCTCAGACGCTTCTTAACTGTGTGTTCCTGGTAAGTCACAGTTGCCTCACCTTTATAGCTCATCTGTCTTAGAATTGATCAGTTTTTAGACAAAAGATGAAGGTTAAAAAAAAAAAAGCAAAACAGTCTTTGTCCTCAAGGAGCCTAGATTCTAATGGAGAGAATAGTAAAGAAGACATGTATGCTATATAGTTCTGTGTACCATATATTATATTTTTATTACAAATACAAATAATAATAGCAGCAGGGGTATACTCACTAGGAAAATATAACTGAGCTATCCATATGTCAAGGTGGATGACACCATGCCTGTAGGAGGCCAGGAGAAGAGGGTGAGGTGACAAAAAGATATAGTCCCCAAACAGCTCTTTTTTCTAGATTGTGTCCACTTTTTTTAACTTTTATGAACAAAGGGTTCACCCTGGTGCCCTGCCACTCTCTGTTCTGTGGGGCTTATGAATGGCATGTAATTCCAAGGGAGCCTGAAATTGTCACATGCAGTTGGAGTTAGTATCCCCGAGAGGATGTGGACAAATAGTAATCTATATAGTCTATAGGCTACTCTGTTCAGATTCTGGAGCAGAGAATAAGAAACGATGAAAAAGGGAGTTGGATGATACTCCTTCACCTTTCTCCACTTTCCTCCTCCCCTTGGAGGATCCTGTATCTCATGGAGTGTCCCTCTTTGGAGAACTGAGCCGTCCACAGAAGGCTGCATTCAGGCTCCTTTTATTGGACTCTTCCATCTGCCTTAGGTTGCCCCAGGAATAGGTACCAGATTTTATCTGCACTGTTGTTTAGGCGAATGTGTGTGCTGCTTTTTCTATAGCAACTGGCGTTGATGCCCTTGATCTTTTTTTCCCCACAGTGGTATAAGAAGCCAGACTACAATCTCTTCACTCCCTATATTCAGCATCGTAGGAAGAACCCAAATCAACCCTTTTATATTCTTCATCCTAAATTTATTTGGCAACTCTGGGACATAATCCAAGAGAACACAAAAGAGAAGATTCAACCAAATCCTCCATCTTCTGGTTTCATAGGTAGGTGACTATAATAAGAGTGATAGGAGGGCAGCTAGGCTGGAGACAGGAGGTCCTGGGTTCAAATGTGACCTCAAATACTTTCTGGCTCCATGACCCTAGGCTTAACCTCAGCTGCCTTGCAGCCTTTAAGTATATATTTGATTCTAAGACAGAAGGTAAGGGTTTGGGAAAAAAAAGAGTGATTGGATGAAAGGGGAGAGATAGTCCAAAAATTTTACTGATGTTAGTACTCTTATGGAAAAATGACCAAAACCAAATACATGCTAGAAGTTTGGAAATCATTCATTGAATTCTTGCATCTTCCTTGCTTTTTGTAGTACCTCTTGTTATTTTTTATTATTATTACAAATGTTTACAAAAGCAAACAAAACAAGTATTTCCATTTACAAAGAAAAAGAAGAGTAGACAAATGAAGTTACAGTTTAACTTATTTTTCTTCATATCTAATAATAAATCCTGTCCACAAGCATCCCAGCCTGTCTCCACCATTGTCAGGAGAGGCCAGCACGTTCAGGAGCCCAGAGTATCTTTCATGGAATCATAGATTTAGAGCTGATCAGGATGGTGGACGTCATTTAGACCTGCCTCATCATTTTACAGATAAGAAAATAGATGAGTAGAGGTGAAGGGACAGAGCCAGGACCATTGGCTCGCCATTGTTTTTATTACAGTGACTCAGATAAAAGTTTGCTTTTCATACTTATCGACGGCACGGACCTGGAACAGTTAGCTAAGATCTTGGATGATCCAATCAGGACCCAAAAGAAGATATCTACCAGCTAGAACAATGGAACAGATCTAATAGGGTGAAATGGAATAGAGATAAATATAAAAGCTTACGCTTGGATTAAAGAACAACTGTGCAACTTGTCAATGAGAGTGGTGGGAGGTTTGCCTAAACAATTTGCTGGAAAATTTCTAAGGAAATTATTGGATTACTATTTCCATATAAATTAATGGTATGATTTCAGAAAGGAAAAAAAATAGTTACATTAAGTTTTATTGAGAGTTGTAATATCTATGAATAAGGAGTTGGTAAGACCATTGTGGTCAACCCTTGGTTAGACCACATCTAGAAAAACATACTCTCTTTTAAAAGGACATTGATAAATTATAGAGCCTTCAGGAGAAGAGAGATTCTTAACCTGGACTCTATGAACTGCTATTTTTTTTAATGTTATCGCTATATTTCAACATAATTGACTTTCTTTGTCATCCTGCATATCTTATTTCATCCTTATTTTATTTATTATTTATTTATTATATTTATATTTATTATATATTACATATTATATTTATTATTTATTATTTTATTATATTAAATAATTAAATTTATTATATTAAATAACATTATTTATGTATTGTATATTATTTATTTAATGCTTATTTTAAAAGCATTTTGAGAAGGAGCCTGTAGGTTTTACCAGATAAGTCCATGATACAGAAAAAAGATTAGGGATCTTTACAGTAGAGCACAGTTGAGGATGATGGAGACCTTGAGGACAGGTTGAAGAAACATGGGGTTCCTGGACAAGAGAAGACATCGGACCATAATCAATACTCTTCTTCAATATTGGAAAGATTGCCAAATAAAATCAATGGAGTTATTTGGCTTTGCCCCTTGAGGATGGGACCAGGAGCGTTCTGTAGAACATGCATAGAAAAAAAGGCTAATTGAGACAATACTCTCTAACGCTTTCATTTAGACTGGATGTAAGGGAGAAATTAATCATGAAAAGCTATTCAGAACTAGAGCAGAATGTCATCGAAGAGAGTGGATTACCCCTATTCTCCTCCATTGGAGGTCTTGAAACAAAGATTGTATGACCATGTTTCGCGTGTGCATAGTAGGAATAATCATTTTTTATCTATGGGCTAGACTGGATGGCCGCTGAAGTCTAATCCACCTCATAAATATTGATTGAGGGTCAGAGAGATGACTCAGGGGATAGCCAGTCCTGGGAGGTCCTGGCTTCAAACGTGGTCTAGACACACTGCCTAGCAGGGTGATGCCTGGGCAGGTCACTTACCACCCCCTCCCCAATTGCTTAGCTCTTGCTGCTTATTATTCTAAAATGGAAAGTAAGGTTTCTGAAAATAAATATTGAACACCTCTCATGTGCAAGGCACTGGGCTACAGACAAAAAGGAACTCACTCTAGCTCTTAGAGAGTTTACATCCTCCCGGAGGGGACCTAGCAAGTACACAGAGAGGGCACGTTAGAGTTTGGGGGGATGAAAAAGTGCCTAAAGCTGAAGAGATCAGGAAGGGTCTTAGGTAAGGCGTAGACACCTGGACTGAAATAAGGAGGATATTTAGAGAAATAATTCTGGTATGCCTTGGGTTAGAAGTGTACAGAACTGCTTGGCTGAGACGTGGGACTTTGGGATACAATAGCAAGGTAGAATTAATTGGATATATGACCCGGGAAAGAGTTAGGATGTGACGAGTCTGCTTAATAGTGTTCTAAATATCAGTATTTCCCTTAAAAATGGAAATCTATGACACTTTGTTTTTCAGTTTCTCATTGGAAATCCCAAAATCTTCATCTCTTGTTTGTTGGGAGAGAAAAGATCCTATTCATTTAAGAGAGAACACCTAGTTTGTTAGGGAAGAATATACAGATTGGGATAATGCATACGTAACATCATATGATGTGACAAGTTTAATTACGTCTTCTTTAGAAGGTGGCCTCTAGGGGCAGCTGGGAAACTCAGTGGATTGAGAGCCAGGTCTAGAGATGGGAGGTCCTAGGTTCAAATCTGGCCTCAGCCACTTCCCAGCTGTGTGACCCTGGGCAAGTCACTTGACCCCCTTTGCCTAGCCCTTACCACTCTTCTGCCTTGGAGCCAATACACAGTACTGACTCCAAGACAGAAGGTGAGGGTTAAAAAAAAAAAAGAAGAAGGCGGCCTCTTTATGAATTCATGTGGCCAATACTGGGTTAGAACAAAATAGTTCCAATAGTACTTGTAGCAAAGTCTTTTTTCAATATGTGAAAGTTGAAAGAAAATGTGCTATAATTTCCAAGTACTACTACCATCACTGTCTTCAGTCCATTTATTCTGGGACCACCTAAAGCATAGAGCGCAGTGTATTAAACACTTAGGGATACATATTAAAAATTAAATAAGGTACTTTCCTACAGAAGTCTTTTATAAAATAGGAGATTTCTCTGAGGAAAGAGATGAGAAAATGTAACGCCCCACTTCTCTGGCATTTCGTGATCTCCCTTGCTAGCGAGATCATGGTGAAACTTTAAAAACTTATTAAAATCATAGAATTTAGAGAAAGAATGAACTATGAAGAATATCTGATCCAGCCTTGTTTTTATTGATTGTACATACTGCTAATTGTATTTAAATGTGTTGTTGAATGATGACATAAATAACTCAAGTAAATTGCATTTAATAAAATTATACTGTTTTGGAAAAAAAAAAAATTATACTGTTTTGGATTCCCTCAATGCCTGGCACAGATCTAGACATATTGTAAGAACTTTAAAAACCATTTCTGGTCTTGATTGTTGATCCTCTTTTGGCTAAATATGAGTGCATCTCATTTGACTTATTACTAAATTTGGGCAAGGGGGAGGGAAAGGGGTTCCAAAAGCTATGCATAAGGAAATTATTTCAAATTAGCTCTGCTGCTGTTATGGCCTGTTGATTCATCTCCTCTCCTTATACTCTCTTAAAGTAATCAGCATTGATTTTTTAATTTGACAAGTACTAACACAGATGAATAATTCATTATTCAAAGAGGACATAGACAATTTCAAGTGAAGCCACAAATCTCCACCAGACATAACCTGTTTTATTTTTTAAATATATAATACATTCAACACAGTTTTCTCCATGTCTCCCTCTACCTCCTTAGCTACTCCCCTTTTGTTCATTCTTTATATGATTCACTGGCATTTTTCTTCTTTTGTTTTGGTATTGCTGTAACTCATCTTCCAATTCTTAAGTCTATTTTCCCTTTTCTATTTTTTTAAAATATCTCTTGTTCAAAAATTAACATAGTCAAGCAAAACAAATCCACACATTGGTCATATTCTGCAATGTATGTCTCATCTATAATTGCAGTTCATCATCATTCACAAGAGACAGAACTGGAATGGTCCCCTAGAGTTATGTTTAATCATTGAATTGATTAGAATTCTTAAGTCTTCAAAATTGTTTTTCTTGACGATGTTGTAATTATTCTATAAATTGTTCTCTTGGTTCTGCACATTTCCCCTGCAACAGTTCCTACAAGTCTTTCCAAGTTTTTTTTTTTTTGAAACTCTCTCATCCTTTCTTATTGAGCAAAATAATATTCCATTAAGTCCACAGATCTTGATTGTTCAGCTCTTCCTGTAGTGGTGGCCATCACATTCGGTTCTAGTTCACTGTTATAATAAAATGCTATGAATATTTTTATAGAATGGGTCTTTTCCCTTTTTCTTTGATCTTTTTGGGGCACATGCCTAGTGGTAGAATTACTAAGTCAAAGGGTAGGAGAGTTTAGTGATTGTTTGGATATATCTCCAAATTGCCTCCCAGAAAATTTTGGTCAAATTTACAATTTACAAATTTATAAATTTGGACAATTTACATTTGGTCAATGTACAAAATTTACAATTTACCAAATTTACAATTTTGGTAAATTTACAATTTACCAAGTTTACAATTTTGGTAAATTTACACTTTACCAAGTTTACAATTTTGGTAAATTTACACTTTACCAAGTTTACAATTTTGGTAAATTTACAATTTACCAAATTTACAATTTTGGTGAATTTATAAGTTTATAATTTACAATTTATAATGCTACCAATAGAGCATTCATGTCCTTCTTTTTCCTCAGCCCTAGTTTTCTTTCTTTTTTTTCTCATCTTTGAAAAACGAATGAGCATGAATTAGGACCTCACAGCTGTTTTAATTTTCATTGTTTTTATCATTTGTTATTTGGAGCATTTACTTATATGGTTATCAATAACTTGTTCTTTTCATGTGAGAATTGTCAGTTCGTACCTTTTGACTATATAGGTATAAACGACTCATCATCTTCATTTCCAAATTCATTTCCCCATTCTCCCAGATAACTATCCATTATAACAAAGAACAAAAAAAGCAAGAGAAAAAAGCAGTTCAGAAAAATTAACCAACTTAGAATTTGACAGTGTATGCAATGTTCCAAGCCCCTACCTATCTACCTCTCAGAGAAAGGAAGGGAGAGACCTTTGAGACCTTCTTTGAGACCATTTTCTTGTTTTTCTTGAGTGGAGAAAACAAAAATTTAAAGTGAGTGCTTTAACTTCTCTTTTTGGTTAAATATGAATACATCATATTGTATCCAACCTATGCTTCAGGAAGCATACCACTAGGCATCTCTGCCCCTCCTTTGCGCCCATTCATTCCTTTCCTCCACCCTGTGCTCTCTTAAAATGAAGGCTAGCTTTTGGAACTGAAAATTTCCCTTTTTACTGACCCTTCCTCAAAAGAAAGTATAGTCAATTCTATTGCTTTCCAAATCAATGCTGGATCAGCTTTATTTTTTTCAGCAATTATTTGGTAAAGTTATAATTCATTTCTTCTGAATATCCTTTTCAACTATTATTTCAGTCTCTATTATCCCTTTGCCCTTCCTCAGAAATATGCTTAAAAATAGATGGGACTCATTGTCCAATTTATCTGATGTCCTTCTCTGGAAAATAATCTCTCTTTACCTACATCTCAATTTATTTGACATCAAAAATGAAAAGAAATCAATACGTGCCTTTCTTCTGTTACAAAAAGGGATCCTACAAATGCCTCTTCCATGTCCTGAGGTCATGCTGAAAAAGGTATTGACTTTTTGTCATTCAGCTTTATCATTTTTCTAGACACCCTTGGTGCAACCAAAAGGCCCTTTAGACGGATTAGTGTGCTTCAAAGGCTTTGACCTCTAAAGTTGGTGCTCTAACTAGTGCCTGAGGAAGATTTTTGTTCTCATAAATGAGGGCCATGCTAATTTTCTTGGGGCTTCACTTCTCATAATTCATACAAGGCTCAGACTTAGAATAAGTCAATGTGAGCAAACTTCTTCCTAATTGTATGTGCATGCCTGTATGAGATAACTTATGAAATGTGAGTCTATTTATCTTTTCTAATACAATACAAGGAGAGGAACACTTCAGCCTTCCACACATATTTGGCCCAAATGAGGTTTTTGTTCATTCATCTGTGTCTCTATTATAGAGGCAGTGTTTGACATACAAAATTGGTTCTCTCCTGAAATTTGTTTTGTATATCTGTTGTTTGGAATATGGAAAATAATTTCCCATCAAGAAATACTATAAGTTACAGTTAGATTAATACGCAAGTCCATAAAGCCTAATGCAGTGTATGTTAATTATTATAAAATGATAATAGTATAAATCTTTTAGGACTTTGCACCATGGATTCATGAAGTAGAGGGGGAAGGTAGCTTTTGGAACAAAAAATGACTTTCTGGCATCCTGGGAAAATGAATAGTTCCTCAAAAAATATCAAAGAGGGAAAATATGTATTGACATATTTTGTCTAATCTCCCCTTCTACCATATCTCCCAAACTTCAGAGGCTCCCTTCTCAGCTGGCCCTCCTCTCAACTACCCCCACGTGCCCATCTTCACATTGTCCTAAGTGACTTTGATTCAGCTCTCCCGTCATTCCATTTTGTCCCTTCCAAATGTGATCTACCGAGGGCTCCTTTCCATCCAAAGTACATGACTTCACTAGAAAATAAGCTGCTTGAAGTAAGGAACTGGTTGATTTGTTGGCTCTGTATTCAAAGTGCCTTGCAAATTATAGACCCCTGAGAAATGTTTCTTGAATGTGAATTGAAATTCAGTGAATTAATCTTAGCCAAATATCAGAAGGAATACAAAGAAGCATTCAGCTAGGGACGATTTGAGTCATTGATAGCCTTCACTTAAAAAAGTATTTACATTTTAAAATACTAGAATTTCAGACTCTGCAGCACAGAGAAATGGGGAAGAAAGGGAATAATGTGCCAATAATCCTCATTGTGCCCACACATACACAGACAAGGTATTCACCTACTTTTCACATAGTAAACACTTAATAAATGCTTATTGATCACTTTTCATAGTTTAACCGGATGGAATATTAAAATAAAAAGGTTCCTAAAGTTACTTAATCTAACCTCCAATCCAATTTAGACATCACTTCAATTAACATACTTAACACGTATTTACACACACACACACACACACCATACACATATATCAATTATATCAGTTGATTGGAAATTGAAAAACAATTTCCCATCAAAGCAGTGTTTTAAGTTATGATTAGATTAATAAGGAAGCCCATAAAAGCTATTATATGTTAATTATTATAACATAATGATTATTTGATTTCTTCTGGACTTCAGGCCATGGAGCCATGAGGTACAGGAGTAAGGTAGTTTTGGAAGAGGAAAAAAATATATAAATATATACGTATATACGTATATAAAAACATGCATATAAGTTTTATGCATGTGTATATATAGGCATACATATATGCATTTTATATGCATTAGAATTATTCATCTTGGATGATAAACAACCAATAGAAAAGACAGTGAAATTTTAATTTCTTTTGTATAATGCCAAGCATAATGCTACATGCACAAAAGTCCTTATCTTCAAAAGCATGAGCAAATGCTTTGAGTATTTTTTCCTCCATATTAGTATTTTCATTTGAGACTATTTTGCCCCACTTGAATCAGAGCAAGATAGAAATAGTTTGCAGGATTTACATGGAACCATCTGAAAAAAATAACCTCTTATTTACACTTAACGAATAAGAATTGTACCTTTGCTTTAAGTACCCTACAACGCTTCTTTTTGGAATTACTGGTTTTATTGATGGGAAGCTCTTTTCTCCTGTCATCTTTACTTCGGTCTATTGCACTTTGATTTTGTGGTTGTACAAGGTGATTTGTGTTGTGCCTTCAGTTGAAGGTAGAAAATAATTTATTTTAAAGCCCTTCTCTTTTGATTTGGTTTTGATTCCAAGACCTTTATCAAGAAGGAGACTAAACTGACCTATTGCCAAAAAATATAACTGACACTAACCACATTCCTTTAGCAAGTGGTGCAAATCAATCCAGCCCCATCGATCTTTGTATAAATTCCTTCCTATGCCAGGTTCATTCTAGTCATAATATAAACAATTAGGTGTGCTCACCAAATCTTGGCTCTTTCCTATCAGTCGATAAATCAGTTAACATTTATTAAGCATTTATCATGTACTGGGAATTATGCAAAGAGCTGGGAAGATAAAGAAAATGCTAAAACACTCTGGCCTTCAATGTGCTTAGATTTTAATGGGGAAGACAAAAATATACTACATCTATATATATGTATATATATATATATAGTTGACAGAAAGTAACTTTAACGTGGAAAGACTTGTAGAAGGTAGAGTTTGAGATGAATTTTGAAGGAAGACTAGGATTCTAAGAGGTAGAAATGAGGAGGGAGAATGTCTTAGGCATGGAATATAGCTTTATTGCAAAGGCATGGAGATGCCTATGAAAACACCTATGAGAATAGAGACTTGTTTTTAGTAAGTTCAATTTAAAATAGAATAGTTCTAGAATTCAGAGATCCTAGTGTCTTCTGTCAAGGTACAACATTCCACGTGAAATCTTCTCTGATCTTCCCAATTGTAGTGTCTTCAAATTATTACACTTATTCCTCTCTGTGTGTCTATACATATAGGTGTAATATATATACTTGTATATAGATAGATAGATGGATGGATAGATGTATAGACAGATAGATGGATAGACAGATAGATAGATAGATAGATAGATAGATAGATAGATAGATAGATAGATGGATAGATAGATGGATGGATAAATGGATAGATAGATAGACGGATAGATAGATAGATAGATAGATAGATAGATAGATAGATAGATAGATAGATAGATAGATAGATGGACAGACAGACAGACAGACAGACAGACAGATAGATAGATAGATAGATAGATAGATAGATAGATAGATAGATGGATAGATAGATAGACAGACAGACAGACAGACAGACAGACAGACAGACAGACAGACAGATAGATAGATAGATAGATAGATAGATAGATAGATAGACGGATAGATAGATGGATATGTAGATAGATAGATAGATAGATAGATAGATAGATAGATAGATAGATAGATGGATAGATAGATAGATAGATAGATAGATAGATAGATAGACAGACAGATAGATAGATAGAGAGAGAGAGAGAGAGAGAGAGAGAGAGAGAGAGAGAGAGAGAGAGAGAGAGACATATAGATAGAATAGTGGATGGATGGATGGATGGATGGATGGATGGATGGATGGATGGATAAAATTCACTGGCAAGAATATAAGGCCTTTGGAGATAAGAATTCACATTCATTCTGCCTTGCCAGTAGTTGATTGTTGAATATTGAACATTAGTGTTATTTAATTCAGTTAGAAGAAAACATACTTAAAAATGCAAGTCATAAGATTTTATCTTACCACTTTATTCCACATTATGGATTTTAATATTCTCATACATCACTTGAAACTCCAAACATTAAAACACATAATAAGCAACTTAACATTTATATTTGTGTTTTTACAAAATAGATCATAATTATGGTGACTTGGGTAAAAGCATTTTGTGTTTCAAGATAAGTTGTGGATCCTCAAAATGAATTGTAATCAAAGAATATAATACTAAATTAACCTGAAACTTCCTTTTAAGGGTCTTTGCTATATTAATGTATAATTCTATGGTATACTGCTAGGCTTTTAAAACATTATTCCACTAACAGTTTTCCATGAACCAAGTTAAAGTTGAATAAAAATTATCTTTTAATTATATATACTTTGGGGAAATAACATCAACTTTTCTTATTACATTGCCCTTGAAGAAATTCTGAACTTTGGCCACCATCTCTTCATTCTATGTTTTGTGATGCTACATATAACAAATAAGAGAAAATGGTTTTTCCAAGCTATCTTGGCATCATAGGATTTAGAGCTGAAAGTAACCAAAGAGGTCTCTGAGTCCATCCTTCACTCTTTATGCACCTGAGGAAGCCGAATTCCAGAGAAGTTCATTACTTGTCCAAGGTCAAACAGGGAGTACATGGGAGAGCCCAGGTCTTCACAAATCCAAATGCATAACATTTTTATTAGGTTTGAATTTTCTTCATACTTGAAATGCATCAAAGATAGCAATAGCACTAAAAGAGATCTTAGAAAACATCCAGTTCAATCCATTCATCTCACAGATGAAGAGCAAAGGTCCCAGAGATGTTCAATAACTGGCCCAGGGTCACAGAGACAGTTTAGTAAGTTTTAAAAAATTAGGATTTGAACCCAAATCCTCTCCCTTTAATTTCTATCACTTCATTCTTCCCTTTCCTATATCCATCCCACTTTTTCACAGAAAGATTTTGTGGCCACCTTTTAGATACCCCTGATATACTTTTAAATTGTTCTACGTGTGCTGGGTTTGTTTCCTTCTTGGAATTTGTTTAAACTGTGACCTCCTTCATAGCAGAGACTTATTTTTGTCTTTTCTTTGTGTCTGGCATTTAGCACTGTGCCTGGAAAATGGTGGGCACTTAATAACATACTTGTAGACTTCGCTTGAGAATTTCTTGATATTTCTATTATGTTTGAATTTATATCTATAATATATATGGCCAAAATATATTAATCATAGCAGATCACATCTATTCAGTTTTTTCTCTAATTGTTTCAGATAATGTTCTAAATAATATTCTGGGGGAAAGTGAGATATTTTTACAATAGGAACAGATGGGGTGGGGTGTGCAGCCAGGTGGCTCAAGGGCCAGGCCCAGAGATGGGAGATCCTGGGTTCAAATCTGGCCTCAGACACTTCCTAGCTGTGTGACCCTTGACAAGTCACTTACCCTCCATTGCCTAGCCTTTATCCCTCTTCTGCCATAGAACTAATACACATATTGATTCTAAGACAGAAGGTAAGATTTTTGTTTTTTTGTTTTTTGTTCTTATTCAGAAAAGACCTTTAAAATCATAGTTAAATTGGTTAAGTGGTTATGGTATTGCAAACTGTGGGAGTAGCATGGTTCTCTACAGCTCCAGTGAATTAGAGAATTGTTCTTCTTATAGTGAATCTCCAACTTCCATTAATTCAGAATTTGTAGTCATTTTAACACAGGTTAAAAATTTACTCTTGCCCCATTTCCCTGGGGGCTGGGGGAGACTTATCCAAATAATTTAAATTTGTAAGCAAGATGGTAAAAACATTTTTAGACCCTTCCAAAATAAATTATTTTCACACTTAGAAGCATTCATTTACATATATTGAATTGATATCTAATTAAAACCAGCCCTATCTGAACATTTCAAACAGATCCCAAAGGGGCTCTGTTTGGCTTCCTTGAAGCAATTTTGTAATCCAGTTATTATTACCTACCTATTAGTCTGAATTAGATTTGGTGATATTTGAACAATTCAGGTCAAATGTTTTGCTGTAAATGTCCACCAATCTGAAAATGTTTGTATCATCTTGAGTGATTCGATTAATTTTCTCAATTTTCCATTTTACTTTTTATAAGTACACAAAACCTTATAGAAATATATTGTATTTTAGTAAGTTTGTAGTACATTTATTAATTGAACATGCATGTATATATAAACACACATACAGCTGAATAAACTTAGTCCTATATAATCACACATATACACAAATATACTTATATTTGTATATCTTGTGTGTACATATATCTACACATAGAATAATGGATTTGATCACAGTTTAGTCTTGGAAATTGTGTCTATTTGTGAATTTTAAGTGATCACAAAAAAGCAACAAGAAAAAAGACATTTTTTAATGTCAGAAGGGAGCAAGGATGTTTTCATCTTATCTTTTGAATTATCTTTCAATGACATACTCTTTTATAAAAGCAGCTTTTATATTCATTCTAAAACATTTTATTATAACTAGCCTAGATTTTTTTTAATTAGTCTGCTAAGAACAAGCATAATGCACTATTCACAAGATGCATTTTGGCAAATGAAATCCTCTTGAGTCATTAAAATTGCCCAGAAGAAATTAACACATTTCTTCCTTTCAATAGAATTCTCTAGTATGGATTCATTCATACAAATTGGCTGCATTAGAAACTTAACATTAATTTAATTCTGTTTAAAGGTTTTCAACAGCTTGCCAAATCCCCAAAGCATGACTCTACCCATTTGATTGATTTTGAAACCATACCCAGAAACTTCGAAATTGTTATATCTGCCAAAAGCCCTATTCAGCGTTTAAAGTACTTGGGCTTTTATCAGTGTGGAAAACTTCAGGAAACTCAACTCGATTACTTAGTCAACAGAACGTTTTTATAGAAGTTCCTTAAAGTCTCTTTTTTCTCCTTAATCGAATAGCATAACACAAAATGGCACCCATTTTCTGAATCATGTAGGTGCTAGAGAAGGATAGAGAAAAACAAAGTTAGCATATTCAGATTTTTTTTTGAGTACGACTAGACATTGAACTACTCTCCATACCAAAAGTCTTCTGCTAGACAAAGATGAGAAAAATTATTTCAAAATCGCTACATTCTTTCCATTTTATATTTTTATATTTACACATTACTTTATCATTGTCAATTCCTATGCAAGAGTCAATTAAAAAGTTCACATTTTTTTTACAGATGAGGTTACTCAATTCTGTTGAGGTTCTTCATTTTTACGACAATATATGGCCCAAGAGGGTACTGATAAAGAAAAAGGTGTTGTGTTCTGTCATCAGCATGCTTTGGCTATCTTTTTCCTCTGAAATCTGATATTTTTAAAAGCAGTGTTCCCCAGGAAAGCCATCACTGACATTAGCTTAAACCTATAACTTTTCTAATTTCTCCTCTGTTCCCTACCATGCCCCCCATTTCAAATCTCAGCGGTAACATTTAATTTATGTTTATGAAGCATTTGAGTTGCATTTTCATCTCTGGATTTCCATGAGTAGCTATTTTTTCCTTCATAAACATAAGTTCATTTGATAATAAATATTCCTACTTTCTGTTTCAATATGATAGGGTCTGTCTAAACCATATTTATTTTCTCTAAGTAACTTAGGATTTCTTCAAATTTCTGTTCCCACACCCAAAAACTAATTCAGGCTTAGAGTAACAGAGCTAGAAAGTCCTTCTCCTTTATTTAGGAGATAAGGAAAGAAAATGAAGGAAGTTAAATGACTTCTACAAGGTCATCCAGGTAGTAAATGACGCAACCAGGACTGAACCCCAAATCTTCTGATCTCAAGTCGAATGTTTGTGCACTTACGCCATACTCCCTCACACACTGAATTTACAGGTCTGAAGTAATACAGTCAGTGCCGACTTGAAAACTTTTTTTTTCCTACAAGTCAGAATGTCAAGTATATTTAAAAAAAAAAGTTAGACTGTCTTGTTGTTTAGTGGTTTCAGTTGTTAAAAATAACAGAAAACAACTCTTCAAGTTGAGGGAATAGTATGCAGGTTGTGGACACTATCAGTATCAGCTGAGGCTATTTGAACAGGACAGGATGAGCAGAAGAGAGAGAACAAAGAAAAAAAATAGCTTCTTTGGGACAAAAGAGCCCCCTTCTTCTTCTCTGATGGATATTCTAAGGTTGCGGCCACACTTCTGGGCTCAAGAGGCACAGTTGCTTTTCACTGACTTCAGGAAAGTCTCAAATGCTACCTGGCGCATCCTTGTTCTTCCTTTGACCCAGCTGAATCACTGTCACATTAGAAGGGCACAATGAAACATCAGGGCCAGATTGAGCAGGTTGGCAGTGGAAAAGGATGAGGAAACACTTGTAAAACTGAAAGGAGAAGAAAAAAATGACATAGACATATGAATTGCATAATTATTTGAACTACTAGCCATTCTTTAAATTTCTTTAATTCAATTCAGCGCACATTTGTTAGGTGCCTACTGTGTACTGGACTCTGTATTAGGTTCTGTGAATAAAAGCAAAAATAAAACCATGGTCCATTGTGGAAAACAGCATCTAAATGATAATTATATGCAAAGCTAATACAAATAAATTTCAAAATTCAAAGCAGTAGTAACCGACACTGGGGAAGGGGTTGGAACTCTGAATTTTATTGTTGTTCAGTCATTTTAGTCACATTCAACTCTTCATGATTCCTTTTTGGAATTTTCTTGGTAGAGACCCTGGAGTGGTTTGCTATTTCCTTTTCCATCTCATTTTGCAGATCAATAGCTGAGGCAAACAAGGTTAAGTGGCTTGCCCAGGGTCACACAGCTAGTAAGTGTCTGAGGCCAAATTTGAACTCAGGAAGAGGAGTCTTCCTGACTTCCTTCTGGCCCTGCACTTTGTCCATTCCATCTCTTAGCTGCTCTAGGGAAATCAAAAGTAATTTCCCAAAGGATGTCTCTTGAACCAAGACTGAGGGATTGTATGAGGCAATGAGGAGGAATACATTCTAGACATGGGGTATAGGAGTTAGGATATGGACTTCCTTGGGTAGGAAACAAGTGGGACAGGTTGGTTGGAACATAAAATTCATGAAGTAGAGTAGTATACAATAAACTCAGAAAGGTAGGTGGAGATCAGATCATCAAACTCTTTGTGAAAGCCAAATGGGAATTTATATTTTATTCTGGAGGCAACAGGAATTCTTTGGACCTTCTTGAGCAAAAGAATGAATGACGTGGTTAGATTTGTGCGTTGGGAATATCAAATTGTTGACTACGAATGGATTGGAGAGGGAATAGAATGAATAGAGGATGATCAGTGGAGAGACTTTAAAAAAAATGAAGACAAAAGGTGATAAGGGCCTGAGATAGAATGATGGTTATATGAGTGTTGTTTTTTGTTGTTCAGTCGTTTCAGTCATGTTTGACTCTTCATGACACCATTTGAAGTTTTCTCTGCAAAAATATTGGAGTAGTTTGTCATTTCCTCCTCCAAATCATTTTGCAAATGTGGAAATGAAAACAGGGTAGAGTGACTTGCCCAGGGTCACACAAACTAAAAATGTCTGATGCTAGATTTGAACTGAGGAAATTCAAGCCCAGGGCTAGTCTCTCCCTGCACCACCTAGCTTCCCTTAAATAAGTTGATTTACAAGAAAATAGATGTATACCATCCTTTTGGAGGTAGAATCAATAAGGGTCTTACTTTTAGCCATAACATCATTTCTCTTGGGTTTAAGATCCCATTCGCTAGCACGGAGCTCTCATACTAGTATTTTATACTTGAATCACACACCAGTTGGGTTCAAACCAAACACTTGAAGTAATCAATGTGATAGTATTGAGAATCAGGAAGTATCACGAAGAGTTGTCCAATGCAATACCACTACTAGGTCTGTACCCTAATGAGATAATAATGAAAAGTGTTTGTACAAAAATATTCATAGCCATGGTCTTTGTGGTGGAAAAAATGGAAAATGAAGGGCTGCCCCTTGACTGGGGAATGGCTGAACAAATTGTGGTATCTGATGGGGATGGAATTTTATTGTGCTGAAAGGAATGATGAACTGGAGGAATTTCATGTGAACTGGAAGAACCTCCATGAACGGATGCAGAGTGAAATGAACAGAACCAGGAGAACCGTACACAGAAAGTGAAACATTGTGGAACAATGCAATGTAGTGGACTTTGCTACTACAAGACAATCCTAAGGGACTTGTGAGAAAGAATGCTATCCACATCAAGAGAAAAAACTATGGGAGTAGAAACACAGAAGAAAAACATATGACTTATTTGATTTTATGGATTATATGATTTGGGGCTTTGGTTTTAAAAGATTGCTCTATGGAAAAAATGAATAATATGAAAACAGGTATAAGTGATAACATTTGAATAACCCAGTGGAAATGCTTATTGGATCTGGGAGGGAGGAGGGAAGAGAGGAGGAAAAGAAAATGAGATGTGTAAACATGGAAAGATATTTAAATTTTTTTTTAATTTGAGAGAGAGAGAGACAGAGAGAGGGAGACAGAGAGAGAGACAGAGACAGACAGACAGACAGAGAGACAGAGGGAGACAGAGAGACAGAGAGAGAGACACACACACAGAGAAACAGAGAGAGAGAGTCAGAGGGAGACAGAGAGAGAGAGACAGACAGAGACAGACAGAGGGAGACAGAGAGAGAGAGAAAGAGACGCAGAGAGAGAGAGAAAGAGACGCAGAGAGAGAGAGAAACAGAGAGAGTCAGAGGGAGACAGAGACACAGAGAGAGAGAGACAGAGGGAGACAGAGAGAGAGAGAAACAAAGAGAGAGAGAGACAGACAGACAGATAGAGACAGACAGAGGGAGACAGAGAGAGAGAGAAAGAGACGCAGAGAGAGAGAAACAAAGAGAGAGAGTCAGAGGGAGACACAGAGAGAGAGAGAGAGAGAGACAGACAGACAGACAGACAGACAGACAGACAGACAGACAGACAGAGTTTTTCCTTGCAAAGAACAATGCTCCTGGTGTCAAAGTACTTGGATTTAAATCCTCCTTCTGTCACTTGACATTCCTGTGACCTGAACTTCCCTCAGCTTAAGTCTCCTTAGTTGTACAATGAAGGGATCGGACTAGTGCTGTCTGAGTTACCTTCCAGCACTCTATGATCCTGTTATAATTCACTTTATCTCTATGGGTCTCAGTTTCCTGACTTTGGAGATCCTGTCCAACTCCAAGTCTCTAATTCTATAAGGCATTTCATCTTTTTAGTCCTGTTTCCTCATCTGTAAAATGAGGAGATGGGAGCAGATGATGACCATGTAGACTCCCTCCAACTCCCGACTTGTGATCTGCTGGAATCTTGTCACTCTTGATCTTGTCAATCTTGAGATCCTTAACCCCCACTTCCAATCCCTTGAAAGTCAAAATGCATCTGATTTTTTTTCTTCCTTTCAGGGATACTCATCATGATGTCTCTGTGCAAAGAAGTGCACGTGTATGAATATATTCCATCTGTACGACAAACCGATCTCTGCCACTATCATGAACTATACTATGATGCAGCCTGTACTCTGGGGGCCTACCATCCCCTGCTCTATGAGAAGCTCCTGGTGCAAAGGATGAACCAAGGCATCCGGGATGACCTGTACCGAAAGGGAAAAGCGATCCTGCCAGGGTTTCGGGCTATCAGCTGTCCTGCACCTAATCATTTTCCAAATCCTTAAAAAAGAAAAGAAAGAAAAAGAAAAAGAAAAAAAGGAAGAAAAAGAAAAAAAAAGATTTGCCAGAAATAATGTGCAATAAGGTACTACTGTTGTACTCTACACAACAAAAGAATACTTGAAGATATATTTTAGACCAACATAGTCTTGAGTCTTTAAACTGTAATTTAGAAGTAGGCATGAGGAATCTTCCCTTCCTAAGCCATTGAATATTTATTACTGCTTTGCAAATAGTTAAAGGAATACATTAACAGTAAAGCTTAGCTCAAGAAAGGTACAAAATGGTATAGCTAGAAAAGAAAAATCAATATATTTCTGTGGGTGTGACATGTCAAAAAATGTTCATACTTTCCCAAACCACATGTGCTCATTTTCAGTATGATTTTTCAATCACATATTTTTAAAAATATTCCTGATATTGGGAAATGGTTATACACAGCAATTCATAGATTGAAAGACCTTTTGATATAATCAGTGGGATTACTTCCCCCAGCCATACAGATGGAAACCTTTGCACGCTTTCTCATCCTGCCTTATTTTTATCCATAATTTCCCAAAAAATTCTCCATAGAGAATGTGCTCAGTTCTCTCTAGCCATTTATCCTTTATTTTCTTTTTGTTTTGTTTTTAGTAGCTTGTAAACACCAGCTTCCCCTTGAGTTATGCATCTGTTGTCTCTCATTTTTGCTCTCCAGGTGATCCACCTTTTTCCCCAGTCCTAGGTAATCTTCTGTGTCATTTATTTAAAATATCATCATTAACAACATTAGCCTGCTCATACGTGCTGCATATCATTTGGATTGTTGATAATTTTCATTTTCTATGACATACATTTATTTCTTGGTGACTGTTACTGGTAGAATGTTTGTCTTTAAGAAATTGGCATTTGCAAGTGGCAAGCCGTTTAGGATCAGTTAGAGCACATGCAGTGTCTCAAATGCAAACCAGCTTAATCATTTTCTTATATATGCACATTAATGTTCATTTTAAAAGAGAACTTTACTGCCACCACCCATACATAATCCCAGTTTTGTGCACATCAACACCAAGAAAACACAGTTTTTCCATACATGCTTTACTGCCACTGCCTCCTCCCAAAATCCTGGCATTTTTTAGCAATTACTAAATTTTTATTTAAATGGTTTTTTTAGTGGCAGAAACAGTCCTCTGTTGTCAGGCCTTCCCGTGCATTTCCCTTTTATCATCCCCAATTTTTTTGTTCCATGTCTAAATAGTTGAATTTCTAAAACTAAATAAAATAAACCTCAAGGAGTCTTAAAGAAGGTAGGTTTCAAAAGCAGATTCTATTCAATGAAGGGTTGGTGTCCACTTTAGTAGAGGGAGTTTGTTTTGTTGCAATATTTTCTTAAAGGAATACGGGAAAGATCAAAGAATAAAATGAGGATGTAAATAGGGAGAGTCACTGAATTTCATAGGAAGTTACTCTGCTCAGGCTTCTGTCTTCACCTCGATAGCCAAGGTTCCGCTCTGTAGCCCATTTGCAGTTAGTTTTCTATTCTGACAATTATAGTTAACAAAGGAAGTAAAGAAGGCAATATTTGCTTTATTTCTTTGCTTGAGCTGATGATAGCATCTGAGTCTACAGATAGCAAAGGAGGAATGGTGTTCAGAGCAACTGTTCTATTTGCATATAAAGAATGTTTTCCACTTAGTACATAATGTTCTCACACAAGATTTTTACAAGCCATCCTGTGCTCCTAGCCTCGCTACTGTGATATGTATTGACTTTCAGCTGATTTCCTGGCAAATATTAGAGAAGTCAAACTCGGTTTCAGTGGATACATTTTATTTCAATGGCGGGACAAAACCATAGAGTTAAATCCAAAACAGTATGAACATGTTGCTCCACAAAAACCAGGAAAATTCTCAAATAAGAAGAGGAAAATTTCCTTCCAACATGTTAGTCATTTGTTTTGAGGATGTCCCTCCATTCAAATGAAATCATCATTGAAAAATAGTATTATGTAGTTTTAAGCATTCTGGTCTTGAAGTGGAGAGAGCCTTGGTTGCAAATCCCACCAGGAGTATTTAATAGTTGCTCGATGTAAGACAAATACTTCAGTCCATTAAGTTTTACATTATTCATCCATAAATTGGTATTAGTAATAAAAAATGTAGCTACCTCAGGGTAGACTCAAAATGAATCGATTTTACAAAGTTCTGCAAAAGTTTAAAGTGCTAATGTCAACGCTAGATATTATCATAATGGAAAATGATGATGTTTTTCCCTTATGAAATACACGTCAGTGTTAGAAGGCAAATTTAAAATAATTTGGGGAACCTAAATTAATGAGTCTTATCCATTTGATATCTTCCTATATCTGAAAGTCATCCCTCAGATTTTACCTTGGCATTGATGGGACAATTTTAAAAAGCGTTCTCTAGGACCAGTGTCTGAGGATCAGGTGATCTGGTAGAAAGTGTTCGATCCTTTTAGTGAACTGATTTGTTAGTATATCATGACTAAATTCTATTAAAAAGGATGATTTGCAAATTTCACTTCTTTGCTTAGTTAAGCTGAGTAGCAGACTTCCCCTATTATTCACTAATTACCTTCAATAAAATTCACACCAAAAAATATGTTGGTTTGGAAATAGTTTTGACTTAAAGCCAATGAGACTGAGGGTGGTAGGAAAACCTACCATGATGGATTTTTTAAAATTTATTATAAATCTATTCAATTGTGTAATATTTTTTCTCACCATAAATTCTGGGATGGCAATATTGAATAGAAAGTTCAATAAACATATTGGACATACTAATTTACGTGATGACTACAGTAAGGAAAGTGTTTAGTTTTGGTTTTTTTTTTCCCCTTGAGGTATTTTGCATTCTGAGATGTTCCTGTTGGTTAAATTAATTTCTTCAACTTTGCCCTTTTGCACCATGTTGCTCCTGGATCCTTGTGGACAGCATTTTTTTGTTTTGTTTTGTTTTTGTCTCAGAACTATCATTTCATCACTCTAAGGAACTCCTAGTGTGGGATCTCCTTATAATGCAAATCAACAAGTCTGTAACTTAAAGTCCTAGAGAGTCCTTTGTGGGCTTGCCCATGTCACAAAGCCAGTATTTGTCAGAGAAAGGACTTGAATCCAAGTTTGACTAGTCTCTAAATATTATGCTACATTGCCTTAGCACAGTGCCTGGCACATAGTAGGTGCTTATTAAATACTTGTTGACTTGACTTGTCTCTCTTGGGCATCATAATTACCTAGGACAAATTTTCACTGATGAGCAGAATTTGACCATTTAGACCAAATTCACATTTATGAGCCTGAAAGAGAATTCATAGGTATTATTTTATCTTGATATTTCATTTTATTAATCAAACTTTAAAATTAGTTTGAGTCATTAAAATGGGAAAAAATTAAAATAACAAAACATTTAATGTGAAATTTTTAGTATTTGGTTTGTAAAACAATTTGGAACCAACTTTGGCTGATCTCTCCCAAATTATACTGTATATTTATTTCAGTACAAATTTGGCTAAATGTGCTGAGATTTCAACTATTGAGTCATTCAGATCTCCGGCGTGTATATGTGTATTAAACATTCTGAGTAGCTCTAATGTTACCCAAATTGATAGTTCTCTTCATGTTTGCCATGTATTGATATAGTACATTTAGTGGAAAGTAGCACAATATGGTCTTTCTACTTAGAGGTAGACAAAAATACATAGTACTCACTTAATTCTTCTCTAGCACTGGCTCCCATGCTCCTTCCCAATTTGAGCAAGGAAGCTGAGCCAAATCTCATAGCACTTTAATACTTTGGAGTTTATTTCTAAACAGTCTGAGAATGATAAAGTTGTTAGTAATTTGTCTCTATTTACTGGAAGCAAAAATCCCTTTTCCCATAATGAACACCAGTATAGAAAAATATGTATACATCTTTCTTCCATATTTCTAAGACTTTAATTAAAACAGTGTCCTAGGTGATATTAAATAGAACTTGAGTGTTAGTGTCAGACGTGGGTAAAACCAGGCAGATCACAGTGTGACCATGTATCAGGAATATCCTCCTTGCCTTAATATATCTAATCTATCCCTATGGTTCAGGGTTCTTGACCTTTTCTCATGTCATGGACCCCATTGGCAACCTGGTGAAGCCTTCTCAGTTCCCTTCTCAGAATAATATTTTTAAATACCTGAAATAAAGTATATAGGAAAAAAGGAAACCAAAGGTTAATGAAAATGATGATGTATTTTTCCCCAGCCAATCCTACAGACCCCGGGTTAAGAACTTTTGCTTTAAAAATAATAATTAGTCAACAAGGTCAGTTACAGGTTCAAGATACAATTCAGCTCAGCAGTGTTAATTAATTTACTAATTTAATCAGTTTGGCAAAACACAGAGGTGCAGTGGATACAGTACTGGACCTAGATCAGGAAGACACATCTTCCAGAGTGAAAGTCTGGCCTCATACTGTGACCTTGGACAAGTCACTTAAACCCTCTTTGCCTCAATTTCCTCCTTTGTAAAAATCGGCAAACCACTCCAGTATTTTTGCCAAGAAAAACCCAAATGGGTTCATGAAGAGTCAGACATGACTGAACAACTGATTCAATTTCCTTAATAATCTGACTGATATTTGAGGTACTCATCATGTCCGCTATTTGCTCACCATTTAATTTCTCCCTTTATAGAGTTTGTATCTAGAAGGAAAGAAGTGATCCTATAAGAATACAATGATACATTAAAAATACAAAATAGATTTGATAAGAAGAAACCGAGGAAGGAAAGCTCAGAAGGCAGTCCCCACAATTAATGATACTCTACCCTTTTGCCAAGAGTGACACTGCTATTGTTGCTCTCACCGCCTACAAAGTTTTCCCGTGATAATCCTTTGTTGTCAAGTCATCTGGATTTCCAAAAACAAAACTGTGATGGAGTTAAGTAAGCAAGCCCTCCGTGTTCTCTTCAATGTAATCAGTATTTCAGCATCATTTCCCCCGGGGATACTGTTTCTTTTCAGTATCATTCAAGAAAGGGAAAAGATCTTTATACTAGGGAGTTATTTTGCTACATCAGATTTCCTTCCTCCACTGCGATGCTCTCTTGGTTTGATATCATGTGTGTCCACGGGCAACAAAGACAAATGGTTTAATAGGGAGAGCAGGAATAACCTATTAAATGCCTAATTCAAGCAGGCTCGCTCTGAATGAAGTAAGAGGCTAGATAATAGCAGTCTTATGCCATCTGATCCATGCTGACAAGCTCTTGAATTATAGAGAATTTTTAAAAACTGTTTTTTTGTCATGCATAGCGTTAAGTAGAATGTGATGAACCTCCATTTGGATAACTTTGTGGAAGAATGTTGTGTACATCATACAACCTCACATCACTTTAAAAACATTCCAGATAGACTTTACGTGCTACAAATGTCCAAAGTCCTCTTGCTCCCATATAAGGCAAATTCCTGACGCTCTCACTTTGACGTGGCTGTGGAAACTATGAGACTGAAGTGGGGAGACTAATGGACACAGGTATGCTGGTCTTAATCTGTGATTTGGACTGATCGGGACACTCGGAGCATATGATCTCCTAGCTCCCGGGTCTTCTTGACTTTAAGACCAGCTGCCCTGTCAAGCGTCTTCTCCCCTTTGATCTATTCGTTCAAATTGCTTGATTATGCCAAATTTTTATTTTCCGATTTTTGTGACTGTTTCCTGATGATTGCATGATTAATCAAGGCAGCTATACTGAGTAAATAACGGGCCAGAGCCGGTACACCATTACTATATTCTGTATTATTTCCATTGAGAAATTCTGCAGGTTTTTCTAATACTGCCATTTGGGCATGAGCCTCTATAGGTAAATGAAGGTATTTTTCTGTAAGTTCAAGAAAATAGTCTCTTAATTATTTTCACAGCTGTGTCAAACATTTTAATCAAAAAATCTGACACCCCTCTTGAGGCTTTGCTGGTGGATCTAAATAGAATCATGGCATGGATATTTGTCACTAAAGAAATGTAATTGTAGATACAGTTGTATAAGCGTTTATACACCTATCTACACACATGCTTTTCATGTTGCCTTCCTTTCTGTTCCATAGATCTCCTTCTGAAGTCATTTTGCAGTAAGGATTCCCATCCATACTGATTCCAGTTCAAATGGTAGTTGTCATTCATCTGTTGTTTGGGGTTTTTTGTGGGGAAGGGAGAAGCGATAGGAATTTTGGTGATGCTCCAGCAGCAGTCTAAGGTGTATAACTAGTATTTAAATGCTAATCAGTAAATTAGTGTTTAAATGCTTTGTCAGACATCAGGGTGCCTGATTCTAATCCTTGAGGAGGAATTTGATGCATAACCCATGCCTTTTTGTTGGCTAATGAAAGGCACCACTTTAATTTCATGAAAATAAATATCTTTGCTGATGTCAATCGAAACATAAAAAGTTCTGATGGGTTATTTGTGTAAAACTCTTACACCCATTACCACATCTCATGTCCTGTTTTGTTCTAGATGGCGCATACTTATTCAATTCTTCAGATAGAAGCCAGTGTACTTTTTTAACAGCTTTGAGGGTTTTTTTGTATGATGATTTTTTAAATGAAATGTGTACTCTTTAAACTAATTAAAGCTTGAGGTTTTCCAGGAGTCACATTTTAACAGTGTTTGTATACATTTTAACTCTTTGATATTTTCTATTTTGGTTTTGTATATTTTTAAGTATGCACAGTGTACAGATTTTTCTTGTAAATAAAACATGTTTTCATTTGTCTAGGAGTACAGATCTCTTCTTTGTGATTTTTGTTTTGTGATGCTAAATTTGTGATGCTAAAGATATGTTGACCAAGCAGAAATGTAAGAGTCACTTCCCCCAAAAATGTCCTGATTAGAGAGAATAGGGACTTACAAAAAATGGGAAAGTGAATCAATCCTTGGGGAAATAGTCTTAGCAGTTGCTCCTTCAAGGAGAAGAAAGAGAATTGAGTAGTCTACTGATAATGAACAGGTAATGAGCTGAGAGCCTATTGAAACATATTTTTGGATATGGCCAGTAGGAAAAAAATTGTTTTACTTTACTATACATCAAAGGGGTTTTATTTTTCTTGCTTTCTCAAAGAGGAGTGGAAGATAGGAGAAGAGACTGGACTTGAAAATAAAATTGCATTAAAAGAAGGAGAATAGCATTGTTAACTTGATTCCAAGGGTTCTTTGGTAGATATTGGGAGCTTTACATGGTCTATGAAGAAAGAATTAGATGGATAAAAACGACCATGCTAAAACTCATATAGTAAAAGACCTAAAACTGAATGTAAGAATGACCCAAACTGAGCTAAAAAACAAGACTTCTTAGTTTGGCGACAGGCTAATTAGCATGTTTAGAAGAGCTTTCAAAGGGAAAATTAAGCAGAAGAGTCTTGGGGAGATTGGGGAAGCATAGTGGTAGAAATGCTGGAACAAATTTTTATTAGCCAAACAACTAGACTACATTATCTACAAATAGACTCCAAATCCACACCAAATTGTGAGGGTATTTTACTCAGAAGAGTGCTGGCTTTCAAATGGCTTAAAAACATCCAAATATCAACTTAGCTTTACAATTTTGACACGCCATGACAAAAATCTGTTCATTAAACTCATCTGGAAAAGAAGTTCTGTCATTCACGTTTTCCAGGTTAGCATGTGAAATCCTAGAAGGAGAGCCTTGAGAATTTTTGATATGATTCCTTATGAGAACAGCTGGAGCATTCTAGGGACATAAATCACTCTTGACAGATGTGCTGAATTAGAGAACATTTCTTGTGCAACCTTCAAGTTATCTTCATTTTTCTCCCCCTCCCCCTGACAAAAATGACTGCATTCTTCAAAGTAATTAAAATGAAGGCCCTAGAAGTGGGAGATGCCAAATGTGGAGAAAACACATCATCCCTTGGAATACCAAAGGATAGTTGGTATGCCACCTTGGACCAAGAGGTGAATAACCTCTTTATCTCTTAGAGTCCTTGGAAGTGCTAAATGTGTCTGAGAAGCCATTTCAGACAGAAGGAGAGAAAGAAAAGCAGAGAGGGAAATGAGAGGGGCAATTGAAGAAAAATCAAGGAAACTTTTTAAAATGAAAATGGATGCAAGAAATAAGAGGTGCATTATACTATTAGAACTTATCCACCTTGATTTCTAAAAGAAATCAAGATCTAGGTATATCAAAACCTGACAAATGTACTGAGTTCAAGACACTCTTAAGATCAGAATTTCTGGGATGAAGGCACATATTGACAATTCAATGTAAGTAAGTATTTCAGTGGTGGTTTTTAAATCATTGATTAGTTATTATTTTACAGGGGAAAATTTCTTTCAATAAAAGGACCTCAATTCATTTGTATGAATCTTCTGAATTTCACGAATCCTGGAATTCAGCCTAGTTGCTAAAACAAGAGCATAGCACGACTTTTTAAGATAAAAGAACTGAGAACTGAAATACATTTTGGAGATATGATCCAACTCTCTCACTTTATAAATGAAGCAACTTCCAAATTCCCATGTATTCTTGGAATACACACATATAATATGGCATATAAGAGTGACTATAGGCCACAGGATCATAGCTCTAGAGATGGAAACATCCTTGGGGGTGAGAGCTTTATTTTACAGATGAAGAAACTGACACCAAGATATGTTTAGTGGCTAAAGTCATACATATGACAACAGTTGGAATTTGAATACAGGTCCTATGATCCCAGCTTCAGCTCCTTCCCATAGAAACATGCTTTCTCCTTTGACTGAATCCAGTTCTCCTTTCTTAACTCTGTTGCCCTTGTAACTCTCATTGCCATTCTGGATTTGATCTTTACTTTGGAACCTGCAAATGCCAAGACCTATTATATACTAATTTGATTTGACAAGATAAACCCAAGTTAATAGAGTCCAATCGGAAACTTGACATCTGTCACCTTTATTAGAATAAATGCCCTCTTTCCCTGAATGGGTTCCTTAATATTATTTTGTTCACTTAATTATTTTTTTTCTCTTTTTAATTTTTCTCCAGATTCCATGTCAATACAATTGTTAATAACCATGTTCTGACATTTTTAGATCCATGTTCTTTCCCACCTTCCTTTCCTCTCCAAGATGTCAAGTTATGTGATAGAGATTACACATGTGCTATCATGCGATACATAATTTTTTGTTCATCATGTTGTGAAAAAAAGATACCTATTGCTTCACCTAGTAATTATAACTTCAAATCCAAGTTTCCTTTACATTAGTGATGAGGACAATGCCTAGTGCGCTATGACCTTGACCACTTTATCTCTCAGTTAGTTCATTGGTGACCTTTTCCTATCCTTTTACCCTCACTAGGATCTCAAGGTTTTTAGATTTCAAGCTAGAAGTAATTTTAGAGTTTATCTATCTCAACTTCCCCTTTTTAAAGATAAAGAAATGGACTCAGATAAATTAAAGGGATTTACCAAGGGTCATACAAGGAGGTGGAAGAACTGGGATTTGAACCCAGATTGTCTGGTTCCAAATTGAGTATTCCCCACAACAGCACACTGCCAATCATGAAAAACAAATCCTCTTTTAAAATGTCAGCAGAGGAGGCAGGTAGGTTGCTCAGTAGATTGAGAGATCCGTCGACTACAGTTGGGAGATCCTCGGTTCAAACTGAAATGATGTAAAGAGTCAATGTGACTCAGAGACCATTTGCTTTGGAATTCAGATGTTTTCTCTGCTCTTTCCTTGTCCTGCTTGTACACTGGCGGCGATGACATCCAGGATGTTCCTAGGAACAATGGCTCCCTCCATGCATTACCGGACTGGTACCACTTTTGGTGAACCACTGACCTCTGACACTTCCTAACTGTGTGACCCTGGGCAAATCACTTAACCCCCATTGCCTAACCTTTACTGCTCTTCTGTCTTTGAACCAATATAGAGTATTGATTCTAAGGTAGAAGGTAAAGATTTGTTGTTCTTTGTTAATGTCAAAGAAAATAATAATAGTTCATATTTAATATTTCAATATTTTAAAGATCTATAATTTTATGATGTATAATCCTCCAGTAATATGGAATAGAATCCCATTATTATTAATATCCTAAATGGACCTCAGAATTTAAGATTTTAAGAGGGAAATTATAGCCAAAAGAAATTCACCCTGAGATTACAAATTAAACTCCCAAAGGAATCTTGTCCAAATTCTTCATTTTATAGATGAGAATACTGAGGTCCAGAGAAGTGAAATTGCTCACCAAAAGTAATGCTGATCAGGTAGAGCATGGAGGAAGGCACTATTCCTAGGAATTTCCTAAATGCTGTCTCCCTAGAGGAGTAGCAGGACAGGGAAATGGCAGAGGTAAGATTTTTCCCTGAGTCACACTGACTCTACATTGTGTTCAACCTTGGGACAAGGATCATCCCGCTTAAAAAATAAAAATTAATAAAAGATAAATTGGATTTTTAAACCCTTACCTTCCATCTTAGAATCAATACTATTTATTGGTTTCAGTGCAGAAGAGTGGTAAGGGTTAGGCAATGGGAGTTAAGTGACTTGGCCAGGATCACACAGCTAGCAAGTTTCTAAGTCCAGATTTGAACTTAAGACCTCCTGTCTCTAGGCCTGGCTCTCTAACCACGAGCAACCTAGCTGACCTCAACCAAACCTTACATTTTTTTTAATGAACCACTTTAACCATTCTTTAAAGTGTTTTTCTTATATATTATTTTATTATTGTTTTAAGTTCCAAATTCTTTCCTTCTCTCCAACCCCTCCCTGATCCATTAAGAAGGCAAGAAATACTAAATCTATTTTATCTATAAAGTCAAGGGAGAAAGAGAGAGACAGACAGACAGAGAGACAGACAGAGATGAGGGGGGAGAGACACACAGAGAGACAGAGACAGAGGGAGAGGGAAACAGAGAGACAAAGAAAATGTTTCCATCTGCACTCTGAGACCATCAGTTCTCTGTCAAGAAGTATATCACACTTTACACCATGAGGAATAGAACCTCTGGTGTGAGGGCTTACTAAGCCCCTTTAGGGGCTGCTCTTCCACCTTTGGTGTCTACCTTTCACCAACTCTCACCAGTAGCTCCAAGAAGCTGCAGCATGTACAGCAGCCACACCCCAGTAAAACTATTTGACCAATGGGCTAAACTGGTTGATGGTAATCCACAGGTCTCAAACCCATCAGTGAATCAGAGGCATGTCAACTCCAAGTATGTGAGGAATTCTCCAGGCAGAGTAAATGGATGAGAACAATTTGTTCCAATGGCCGTAAAAGGTTGCTGAAGTGGATACTGTGGCATGCTTAGAGCATAGTCTCACATCAAAGATGCCGAGGTCATCCATTACATCCCAGTACATCCCAGTTGTCCTGATTTGTCTTGTCATTGAACTTAAATGACTCTGGAAGAAAGTGATGCTGACAACTTTGAAATGCCACCTCCCTTAAATCCAAATCACATGTAACTCAAGAGATCACCTTCATGATGTCATTGCTCCTCTTCAAAATGAAGGTCAAACAAAAATCTTTACAATGTTGTTTTTACTATGTGCATTGTTCTCCTGGTTCTGATCACTTCACTTTGCACCATTTCATGTCTTCCTTTTTTTCTGAAACAGTCCCCTTCATCATTTCCTATAACATAATATTACTCCTTTACATTCATATACCATAATTTCTTCAGCTATTCTCCAATTAATAGATATTATTTGAATTTCCAATTTTTCACCACCAAAAAGATCTGCTACAAATATTTCATTGTACATATGGTTCCTTTCCCTTTCCCTTTGATTTTCTTAGTCTACAAATATAATAATATAATAACAGTATTATGAGTCAAAGAGAATACATAATTTTAGAGCCCTTTGGGCAGAGATCCAAATTGTTCTCCAGAATGTTTGGATCAATTCACAGTTGGACAACAGTCCACTAAATACTGTATTAGACTACCTCTTTTTCAATATCTCCTCCAGCCTCTACCATTATCTTTTAGTCAATCTAATAGGTTGGTAAAGATGGAACCTCAGAGTTTTTAAATTTACATTTCTTATTAATACTAATGATTTAGAGCATTTTTTCTTATCACTCTTGTTAACTTTGAATTCTTCTGAATTTTGCCTTTCTATATCTTTGGACAGTTTATTAATTGAATTCCTTCCTTTTAAAGATATTTTAGCTCATTTATCTATATATTTAAAGAATTAATCTTTAGAATTAGAACTTTATCAGAGAAACTTCTCCAAAATTTTCTCTAGTTTCCTTCTTTTCTTCTGATTTTGGTTACATTGGTTTTGTTTGTACAGAAATTTTATATTTTATGTAATAAAAGTACCCATTTTACTTCTTGTAAACCTCTCTATCTCTTCTTTAGTCATTAACTCTTCCCCCTTCCATAGATATGATAGGTAATTTGTTTATGACAGCAGCTATTATGTCTTATATGATTTAATAGATCCATTTCTAGTTTATTTTGGTATATGATAAGAGATGTGCCTAGTTTTGCCAGACTGCTTCCCATTATCTAACAGTTTTTCAAATTGGGAGTTCTTGCTCCAAAAGCTGGGATTTGGGGGTTTCTCAAATACTAGGTTATGAAGCTCATTTGTTTCATTATATTGCATGCCTAATCTATTCCATTGATCAGCCTCTATTTCTTATCCAGTACTAAATTGTTTTCATAATTACTATCTCAATTAATTTAAGATACTTTGGCTGACAGAAATACTTTTTACCATCTGACCTACCCTGAAAGGCTTTGTAGATTAGAAAGAACCTGCCAGATCATCTGTTCCATGGACATAGGATTTCAGAATCCAGAATCACTTCCATAAGGAAATAATAGCAGAGGGCATTAGCAAAGGAATCTTATACATACCATAAAATCTACAATTCTACTGAGTATGAAGAGGCATTAAAATAAAATCTAGATTCATGGTACTTTAGAATGACAACATTTAACTACAGACTGAATTTAGGAACTATGAAACTGAGTAATTATCTCTTAGGAAAATAGCAGAATACTATAAAACTGTATGCCTTTCAAATGCTACTATTATTGTTGAGTCTAATAGGAACTATAGCTCCAAAATGTCACTATTTTAAGAGATTTAAAAAACCTTGGCCTTCAGATTTAACTACCTCTTCCTATCCTAAAGCTCCAAATTTCATCTTAAATATATATGCTTGTTCAAATCTATTTTGACACACGAGATTCCTATCTTTGAGGAATTGACCTGGACTAATGTCATCTTTAACCATCACAACTAAGTAAATATCAGACTTTTCCTGCTGGCAGAGAAAAAGCAGATGTGGCAACCTGATCAACCTTGAGCTTTCGGTTAGGAATAACATTTCAAAGCTGTATTCCCAGATACTTTCCTAACTATATCGTATCATGCTGGAGAAACAAACAGTAGTTAACTTGAAGAATGAGGCTCCAGCTGAGAAGCTGATCACAAAAAGTCAAGCTACAAAGAATAACCAATGACTTCAAAAAAATCCATCTTCAACAGAGTTGTCTTGCTAATAATTACAGGTATATAGAAAGAAATTTTCCAACCACCCTTTGGCTGCTAAATAACACCACCACTCTCATGAAGAGATTAAAGGAAGGTTCCTCCAACAAGCTCATGCTTTCATCAACAAAATCTGTTTGTGTGATTCTGATATGATATTATTTGGGGGTGGGGTGGGGGAACGCTGAAATTGTATGTAATTTTTCTGTGGTGCTTCTGCTGACATGAGCTTTAAGTTCTTCTAGAAATGAGGCAATGGGGTTACTTTATGCCAGAGGACAAATTTGGAGTACAGCCATGGAACAGGTCTTTTTTATTCCTCTAAAATTAACTGATACAGAAACCCAAGATCTATACCTCATTCACACCAATTCTAAACAAAATTTAAAAAGCCATGAAAAGGAATTAGCACACATACATGTGTCTTCATAACAATTAGAAATAGCAAAAAAAGCAGAGACAGGGAAAACTTGAACCAAATATACCCCGAGGAGAATATTGCTAGAAGAGATTTAATTATGAAGGCTTTGGCAGATTGATTTACATAGTATCTGAAGAAAAAAGATAGTAAAAGTGTGGGAGAAATCTCTGAAAAAAAATATTGAAATAAAGTAACGAAAAAGACATCAACAGCTTCCAACTTTTTTCTTACTTTTGTGTCTATACAAAAATCTTTATGATTCTTGTATTTAGGGCATTTCAGTGAGGGTATTACTGGGGAACAGGGAAGCTTTCACAGGAGATATCTTCCAGTGGATCTTATCTTTACCATCACTCAACTGTCTGAAAGATGTTGAAAATACAAGGTCCCACTGTATTTATTGTTGACCAGTTTTGAAAAAGCTTTTGATTCAGCAAAGCAAAGCACAGTTTTAAAAGCTTTCTTGCAATGTGTCACCCAGATATACATCAAAATCATTTAAGATTCATGGAAAGATACTGCTTTCAAAAAAAACCTTAATTCAATGGCCTTCTAATCATAAACATATGGTGGAGCATAAAAAAGAGAAATGCATGCTTGGCTATGGTGTTTACCACTGTAATAAAGAAGATTCAATGTAGAGATGATGGTTGAGGAATTGTGTTAATCGAACATAATGGACTTCTCTACTAGCAGCAGTGCAATGATCCAGGACAATTCTGAGGGATGTATGAGAAAGAACACTAGACATATTCAGAGAAAGAACTGTAGGAGGAGAAACACAGAAGAAAAGCAACTGCTTGATCACATGGGTCAATGGGAACATGATTGGGGATGTAGACACTAAATGATTGGCTCGATTGCATATATGATTACTATGGAAATAGGTTTTGAAGAATGATACATGTAAAACCCAGTGGAATTGCTCATCAGCTCTGGGAGGGGGTAAGGAGGAGGGGAGGTAAAAGAACATGAATCATTTAACCATGGAAAAATATTCTAAATTAATTAATTAAATAAAAAAATGAAAAATGAAAAAAATAAAAAATAAAAAAATGTAAAGGATTGTGTTATGTGCTAGAGATACAAAACTGAAACAGTGACTGACCACAAGAAGCTTTAGTTGTATCAGAGGAAAGAATATGCACATATATAATTATCTGCAAAATAAAAGCAAACTCACTTTTTTTTTCTTTTAAACATTATTTTATTTGGTCATTTTCAAACATTATTCATTGGAAACACAGATCATTTTCTTTTTCTCCCCCCCCCACTCCCCCCCATAGCCGACACGTGATTCCACTGGGTATCACATGTGTCCTTGATCTGAACCCATTTCCATGTTGTTGGTATTTGCATTAGGGTGTTCATTTAAAGTCTCTCTTCAGTCATATCCCCTCAGCCCTTGTAGTCAAGCAGTTGCCTTTCCTCGTTGTTTTTATTCCCACAGTTTGTCCTCTGCTTGTGGGTAGTGATTTTTCTTCTAGATCCCTGCAGATTGTTCAGGATCACAATGGAAGTCCATTACGTTCGATTGTACCACAGTGTATCAGTCTCTGTGTACAATGTTCTCCTGGTTCTGCTCCTTTCGCTCTGCATCACTTCCTGAAGGTTGTTCCAGTTTCCATGGAATTCCTCCACTTTATTATTCCTTTGAGCACAATAGTATTCCATCACCAACATCTACCACAATTTGTTCAGCCATTCCCCAATGGAAGGGCATCCCCTCATTTTCCAATTTTGGCCACCACAAAGAGCACAGCTATGAATATTCTTGTACACGTCTTTTTCCTTATTATCTCTATGCTATGGCTGGATCAAAGGGCTGACCCTCTTTTAGCGCCCTTTGGGCATAGTTCCAAATTGCCCTCCAGAATGGTTGGATCAGTTCACAACTCCACCAGCAATGAATTAATGTCCCCACTTTGCCACACCCCCTCCATCATTCATTACTTTCCTTTGCTATCATGTTAGCCAATCTGCTAGGTGTGAGGTGATACCTCAGAGTTGTTTTTATTTGCATCTCTCTGATTATAAGAGATTTAGAGCACTTTTTCATGTGGCAAACTCACTTTCATGTGAAGAGTACTAATATGTAGGGAAATCAGGGGTGGCTTCATGTAGAAGATGCTACTGGAGGCAAACTCTGCAGTAAATTAGAGGTTGTAAAGAGGTAAGTGAGGACATTACATATGTGAGGAGAATGCAGTATGCAAACAAAGATAGTTATGTAAGGATAGTATAACTGAACTAAAATGTACAGGAGGAGGAATAATGTGTAACAAGGCTAGACTGTAGGATGGAATCAGGTAGTGAAGGAATTGAAATGCCAAATAGAGGATCTCAATTTTGATCTCAGAGCTAAGAAGTGGCTGGAATTTATATGGAGTGGCAGGATTATATTTACCCTTTTTAAAATGCTATTTTTGTAGCTGTGTGGAGAATGGATTGTGTGGGGATATGTTTTGCTTAAATCAAAATGTTTATTACAATTATTTTGTTTTTAATTTTTTGGAGAGATGGAGAAAAATATTTGTTAATTTAAAAATTATATTGATGTTTAAAAAGAGAATAGACTGGAGAGGTGAAATGCTTAAGGCAAAAAGATCAATTTAGAGGCTATTTTCAGTATTCTTGGTGAAAAATGAGGAGAATCTGAACTAAACTGGTGATCTTGTGAGTAAGTATAAAAGAATGGCTTCTAAAGATATGGACGTAGAATTGGCCAAATTTCACAACTGATTGGATATGGGGATGAGGGAGACTGAGAAGTCAGGGATGACACTAAATTTGTGAATCTGGGTGACTGAAAGGATATGGCACCCTTGACAGAATCAAAGAACTTGAAAGAGAGGTGGATACAATCCCAGAGAATTTGCAAAATGAATGAAAAGCAACATATAAAGACTTATGCCTTATTTGTTTCGCTGAAGCTAAGCAAAACAAAATAATTTATAAAATTTTATAGAAATTAAGTGCTTCACTAACTCCATCCCCTATGGCTTCTATGACTGCTTCAATGACATTGTGCTATATTCACATTCAAACAATCCAAGAAGGAAGCTCTAGACAAAAATTTGGTTTAAGGAAGAAGCTTGCTTTTTTTTATGTCGATCTACTTCTGGAATGCAATCTTCTCTCTCTCTGTCTCTCTCTCTCTGTCTCTCTCTCTCTCTGTCTCTGTCTCTGTCTCTGTCTCTCTCTCTCTCTCTCTCTCTCTCTCTCTCTCTCTCTCTCTCTCTCTGTCTCTCTCTCTCTCTCTCTCTCTCTCTCTGTCTCTCTCTCTCTCTCTCTCTCTCTCTCTCTCTCTCTCTCTCTCTCTCTCTCTTTCTGTCTCTGTCTCTTTCTCTGTCTCTCTGTATGTTGGAATTATTCTTAAAGGAAGTTGGTGTTTCAGTGAATACGGTTCTGGGCCAAGGAAGATCTGAATTTAGCCTCAAACATTTACTAGCTGTGTGGTCCTAAATAAGTCCCTTAATCTCTATTTGCTGTAGTTTCCTCATGTTTTGAAGCATTGTTGTGAGAATCAAATGAAATAATATTTATAAAGTGCTTGACACAGTACCTGGCACATAGTGGGCATGATGTAAATGCGCATTCTCTTGCCTTCTCCCTCCTTCCCTTCTCTATTTTCAATCCCATTTCTTGGCTCAGAAATTCTGTCCTCCATTAAATCTTCTTATGATCTCCCAATGTGAAAGAGATCTCTTCACATGTATTGTCATACTTTATCATGACTTCTCTGAACTTAATATATTCTAATTTATTCATCAGGCTAATTTTTAAAGATATTATTGATGAGCTTTGCTTTTCATATAATCATTTTTCATATAATAATAGAATTTTCAATTAAAGTTCTAGAAAAAAGAAACTTTTAAACTCCAGTCCTATAATTGAACCCTCCATTGTAATAAAGAAAAATGATTACACCAATCTGGTGCCCTGACCCACTCTCACAATTAACATTCTGCCCACTAAGTCCAGTGAAAGAAGGGTGTGTTTCAGTGGTCTTTTCTCTGGGACCAAGATTGGCTATTCCAGTTACTCAAAGTTCAACTTCCTTTTTTCTCCTACTAAGTTGTGCATGTATGGGTCTCTTACTACCCTTATTGCACTAAAAGCTCCCTAAGGATAGGGACTGTACTATTTTTCATCTTTGTGTTCCTACTGTCTATCCCGATGCTTGGTAAGTGCTTATTCGACATCTGTTGAACTGAATTGGAACAAAAACTACCCAACATAGAGTGTTGTGGGTAGATCCCAGCTTAGGAAAGCATCTGTGCAAAGAAGGCACTAGAGGAAACACTCACTGGGGAGTCATAATGAAAGGTAATTATTACTGCTGGGTTCCTGCCTAATGAAATGTACCCATCATGAAACCACTGAGTGAGTCTCTACAAGCTGGTAGACCATTTGGGAAATAAGCATTCCATCAATGTGCAGAGACAAATAGCTCGGATCTTAATTCAGTTCAATCAAATAAGCATTTATTAAGGACCTTCAAGGGAGACAGCTCCTGTGTCAGCCACTGAGGATAAAGGGATGAAACAAGACACTATCATTGTCCTCAAGGAGCTTATCCTCATCGTCATCATCATGCTAACTGATTTTCATACAGTGCTTACAGAGAATACTTCTTTCCAAACAACAGGCTTGCACTTCAGATTTCTCCCTCATGTCCCAGAGAACTGTTCATACTGAAGATCACTTCACCCTACCCTCAAGCCCTTCAGCTTCTGCTCCCCCCCTTCCTGTTTAAGGAGGACATACAGGCCACTAATCTCTTCATTTCTCATCAGTTTTTAGTGTCATTGGGCAGCTAAGTAGGTGCCACAATAGACAGAATGTTGATCCTGGAGTCAGAAAGACCTGAGTTCAAACTTGGCCTCAGACACTAGCTGTGATCCTGGGCAAGTCACCTAATCCTGTTTGCCTCAGTTTCCTCATCTGTACAATGAACTGGAGCAGGAAATGGCTAACCATTCCAGTATCTGGAATGAAAAAAGAAAACCTCAAATGGGGTTACAAAGAGTCAGACATGACCGAAATGACTAAACAACAACCTCCAGGGTGGCCCACCATCTCCATTCATACTTTCCTCACCATTTCCAGCTTTTTCTTTTCTGCATAGTGTTCCCTCATTAGAACATCAGCACCATGGGAACAAAGGCTTTCTTTTTGCTTATATTTGCACTGCCAGCCCTTAGCAAAACCTGGCATATAGTAACTGCTTAATAAATGCTTGTTGAAAAACTAACTACAAATATAATCATTTCCATGTATTATAAGAAAAAATAAGATGCAGAGAGTCAAAATACCTAGTTTATAGAGGTAACTAGATGCCACAGAGAATAAAACACTGCACCTGGATGGGGGAAATATTGAGTATAAATATACGCTAAGACACTTACTAGCTTTGTGACCCTGGGCAAGTCACTTGACCTTTCTCTGACTCAATTTCCTGTTAAAATGTACTCATTTGTAAAATAGAGGATAATAATAGCACTTTTCAAACCTGAAGGTACCATAAAAATGCTAATTATCATCATATCATTACCATTATTTGCCTAAGGTTATTATTTAGCTAATAAGTCACAAAAAAAGAGATTCAATATCAGCTCTCCTGATTTCTGAATTCCCCAAACTCTTACCACCAAATATCATTACCTTTTTCCTTCCATATCTCCCTTTTGAACCTAACAAATAAATGAGTGGGCGACTGGGTTTTATCTAGCATCCCTGAGGTCAACAAACGTAATTATCCTTAAATAAGAAATAAAAAGAGTTTCTAAAGAGTCTCTTTTATGATTCAGTTTTTCTGAATGAAGACTTAATAGCAATTTGCTGCTGCAGGGCTTAGAATGCTAGACTTTGAAATGGGAAGACCTGAGTTCAAGTCCTATTCCAAACACTAGATATGTGACCCCAGGCACATTGTTTAACCATTGTGTACCACAGTTTCTTTATTTGTTAAATAAAGATTATTATAGCATCTAACAGTAACTATGAGTGACAAATGTATTAATAAATATAATTTGCAAATCTTGAAGTTCTCTGTAAATGTGATTATCATTATTATATTAATGGAAACAGTGCAACTCATGTAGGGGCTCTAAATTTTTTAAACAACCATGGGACATTTTGGGACAATAGACTTTAAGCTTCAGAATTCTAAATACTCCCTCAAGGACCATTTATACATCCTTTTCTAAGATAGTCATAGAATGGATAAAATTTGATTTGATTTAATTTAATTTAGCAATTCAATATGTATTGTTTAAAACTTTTCTCTATTTGCTTCATGTGCATGTCTCATTTTCCCAAATACATTCGGTCCCTTGAACATAGAGACTGAATTAGAATTAAGCAATATCTGAGTTAGAAGGAATCTCAGAGGTCATCTATGACAATGTATGCCTAATAAGAATTCCCTCTATCACAGAATGAATAGCTAGTTATACTTTTGGACAATTGTTAATTGTGAGAAAGGCTTTGCTTTGGTAGTGTCAAAATTGGATTCCTAACAATGTCTACTCATTTTATGGAGTCAAAGAGAAGAAATCTAATTTTTAATTGAAATGATAGCCTTCCAAATATTTAGAGAAAAATGTTCCCCATGAGGCTTTTTTTCTTTAGCTCAAACAAAGCAGGGGAGAAAGTTACTGTGCTCTTCCGAATCCTCAGAATTAAGAAGTGGTAGTGGCTCCAAAAGATGGAGAACTTTAACCTTGGAGATGGATGAATGTGGATAGCAAAGATTTATCATGAACTTTATTGGTGTGGAAGATGGAGATGCATTTGAAGATATAAGATGGAGGAGTTCTATATTTTCCAATAAATTCAGCATGTAAAGCTAAGAAGCTGTGGGAACTTGCATAAAATAAAGATTGAGGCTAATGACAGTATGTTTGTTTCTGGCTCCATGAGGGCCAGAGTAGTAATGTAAATGCCTGAAGAAGGAAATGAGTACCATCTGTTGGAAGAAAGCTAAGCTTCATAGAGCAGCGAAGAAGAACTAATTAGTAGGAAGCAGAGACTGGAGAGGACAGAGACCTTGCGAGAACTACCAATTGCCAGGAGTTAAGTTCCATAGCAGAACAGAAGAGTGAGAGGGAATAGTAATGGCAAGTGGGAACCAATGACACTTGACGAATACAGAGGAGAATGGAGAAGGCATGAAGATCCCTGAAGCAGGGAATCCAGCCTGGACCACTCCCAACTGAAACTCTACCCAAGGACACTACCAATAACACAGTGATTAAGCAGAGCTTTGAAGAAGGGCTGCCAATGAAGTTTCTGGACATTGGTGGTACATATATGTCAGGGATTTCATATGTATGTCTTATGTTTCCACTACACTGTCAATAAAAATTCATCTTTCAAGCATGACAAACATATCTGTTTATAAGGGAGAAATGGTGGATAACACTGAGGAGACTCGGGCATTGATAGTTTGAGTAAAAAGTTTCCAAATTTTCCTGAGTTGTATTAGGGGATAGGGGGATCCTTTGATACAAACCTTCTACATTCCTCTCCTGTACATTGCTTAATATATATATGGATGGCATTGCTGAATTGACAGAGTTAAGTCATGCTCTAGTTGGGCAGAGAAGAAACCGAGAAAAAGGTGTTAGAATTTGCTTTCACTTTCATTTTTTAAGTTTTGGGTTTTTTTAGTAGGGTAAGGGGGATGGGAAGCCACAGAATGCCAAGAAGAGAATCCTGGACAAAGAGAGAGAACACATATACATGAAGGTTCGCCAATGTTCACTGACATCCATGGTTTCAGCCATACCTGGTAAGTCTTGGTACATTTCCCCATGGATATAGGGGTCCTATTGTACTAGATTTCTAGCAGCCAAGAGTTTTTTTTTTAAGAGAACAAAATCAACAGACTCAGAAAATGTTAGAGCTAAAGGGTATCTTCCGATCATTAGTATAATTCCTTCATTGCGTAGATTAGGAAATGGGGTAAAAGAGGTGAAAAGATTTGTCTCAAATGACAAAGTGGCAGAACAATGACTGTATCTAGGTCCAATATTCATGCCTCTACACCAGAATTTCTTAATCTTTACTTTGGCATGGACCTTGTGGCAAACAGAAGACTATGAGCTCTTTCTCCAAATAATGATTTGACATGCATAATATAAAATATATCATATGATAAAAGAAACCAATTATAAGTAACTTATAAAAGAAATCAATCTCCTTGAAAATTTATGAACCGCAGATTAAGAATCTTTGTCTAAACTATTATGCTAAAAAGCAAAGCACTCTCTCCTGAGAAGTTATGGAGTATAAGAAACTCAATGAGCAATTAGTTTTCTCCTCAGAGGAAAATATGAACCTAGCAAAGATTGCCCATTACAAACAAGGAAATATTATTTGGAAATGATGCATTCATTATCACATTGTTTATATTTTGTCTTAACTTTTTTATGGGGTGTCAGTCACCTCCTCTTCCTTCTCCTGCCCAGGAGTACAGAGGGAGGCACTTTCTGGTTGTTATGACTCTGAAGAATAGAAGTAGGGAGAATGATAAGAAACAAGTGGGAAGTGTCAGGCAAGACTCATTCACTTTTTTGGTAATTCATCTGGGCACAGGTATTCAGGGCTCCAAGCATGCAATGAGTCAATATGAATATGTATGCATGTATGAACAGTGTCCTCGTGTCATTATCCAATAAGTTCTCTAATTATGGGGGATCCTGGACATAGTTTCATGTCTATTTCTAAGTGATGAGTGCGAGAGAACAAATGAAAGATAATAAATTAGCACAAAAAAGTGCTGTGTTGGAGTTGGGAGATTTTGGTTAAAATGTTATCTTTGCTGTGAACTACTTGGGTGACTTTGGGCAAACCATTCAATATCTTGAGATCTGGGTTTCCTTTTTTTTTTTCCTTTTATCTATTAAATAGATTTGGATTGAAGACCCTTTCAAGTCCTACAGCTCAATCTGTGATCCTATGTTTCTGCAACTTATGATATAAGCTTTGTAGGATGTAGAGATGGAAGGGATCTTAGTGACGATATATTCCAACCTTATCAGTTTAGAAGCAATGTGAATGTGGAATAGTGGCATCAATATTAAACTTGGAGTTTTGTTGTTCATTCATTTCAGTCATGTTCAAATCTTGGTGATCTGTTGGGGTTTTCCTGGCAAAGATTCTGGAGAGACTTGAGATTTCCTTCTCTAGCTTATTTCACAGATGAAGAAAGTAAAGCAAACTGGGTTAAATGACTTGCCCAGGGTTATATGCATGTTATTGTTCATCCTTCATTTTTGAAGAGGACCAATGGCATCATGGTGTGATGTCTTGATTTGCATTTAAGTGAGGCAGAGATGCACAAAGTCATCAGCCTCACACTCTCTTCCAGAGTTATCCAAGTCCAGTGGCAAGAAAAATGTCAGGATGACTAGCAATGGCCTGGGATGCTGCAGATGACTTGGAGCCTGTGATATCTCACCAAGCTTTAAGCAGTCCTCATTGCCTGTTTCAGTCACTTTGATGGCCACTGGAACATACTGTTCTCATTCTCCTATTACACCAGAAGAAGGCTTCAAGTGCATGGGGTAGGCAGCTATCTAATTCACCAATAGTTTAAGGCCTAATGGTTACCTTCAACTTAGTTTAGTCCATCTACTAAGATGGCTTTTACCAGGATACGGTCTCTCTTCATGCTACAACTTTTTGTTTGAGGCTGGATTTTGAACTTAGATCTTCCTGACTTCCTTTGCTGTATTCTATTTCCTGTGCCACCTAGCTGTTTCAGGAGTCAAAGAAGATATGCACTAACATCATTCCTCTGACACTTATTAGCTATATTTTAATTTAATAAAATATTGTTAATCACCTACCTTGGCTCCCATTCTAAAACAGGACAATGAAGGGATTGGAGACCAGGGCTTATAATGATTGATAGTCAATATTCAATAAACATTTATAAAATGCCTACTATGTGTCAGACACTGCATCAAGAACTGGAGGGCACAAATAAGAAAAAGATAATGTCTTCCCTCAAGGAGCTTACAATCTAATTGGGGAAGACAATACATGAAAGGAAGCTAGAAAGCAGGAAGGTTGAGGGAGTGGCAGTGATCAACTAGAGGGTATTGGTACTGTGACTTTGAAACTAAGCAGAGCTTCAGATGGCAAATGGATTTGAGCTGGAAATTGCAAATGCTGTCCTCTGTAGGAGACCAGCCTCCAACCAGAGGAAAGAGAAAACTGAAAGAGATAAAAAGGAGTTTGAGAATCTAAGCCTCAATTAGCAGCATGATGATGATATTGGGAGAGATTATCCTAGGAAGCGCGTTTTGTTGCGTGGAGGTGAAATCAAACAAAGTTGCCACTCTATACTGTGAATTGTGAACAAGTCACTTCACAGACCTCTTCTCCTACCTTCACTTTCCTTCTCTGTAAAATGGGAATAACCATATCAGCAGCAGCACCTGCCTCCTAGGGTGGTACTTCTTAATCCTCAAAGTCCTCTAAGTGAGTGGAGTACATAAAGGCAGTTGTTGTTATGCTGAGGAAATTGAGACCCAGAGATATGAATTGGTCACACAGGTAATAAGTGGCTCAGTTGAGATGAGCCCAAACTCAAAGATCGTTCCACTACTCCACACTGTTGCTATAACCTAAGTATCTGGTATATCATGAGTTTAGTTACCATTTGGAAGACAATGATTTTCTGAAGCTAATAAGGCAGCCCTCAGACTTCAGAAAGGAAAAGTTTTCAACATGTTATGGTTCTCAGTTTGGCTATTATTTGCTCAGGCTCACACAGCTAGTAAGTGTCTGAGGCCAGATTTGAACTCAGGAAAATGGATCTGACTCCAAGCCTACCACTTAAATTTATTGTTGTTGCTTCAGTATTTTCTGTTGTGTCTGACTCTTTGTGAACCCATTTGGGAAAGATATTGGAGTGGTTTGTCATTTCCTTCTTCAGGGTCACATAGCTAGTAAGTGTCTGGGATCAGATTTGAACCCAGGAAAATGAGTCTTTCCAACTCCAGGCCAGCACTTTATCCACTGTACTAGCTAGCTGCCCACACCTCATAAAAGTGGTTGTTGTTCAGTCATTTCCATTGTGTAGCACTCTTCATGATCTCATCTATGGGAAAGATACAGAAATGGTTTGCCTTTTCCTTCTCTACCTCATTTTATAGATGAGGAAACTGAGGCAAATGAGGTTAAATGATTTATCAAGGATAGCACAGCTAGTAAGTGTCTAAGGCTAGATTTGAACTGAGGAAGATGAGTCTTTTCTAACTCCAGACTTACATTTCATATCAACACATACATTCTTACTATTTTTAGTCAGTTTTCATAAGTTGCAGCATATAAAAAATCTACCAGCTAATAGATGTCCTAATCTAGTCCTGAATCTTTCTGACTTTAGCAAGAGAGGTCGTTAATGAATAGACACAGTCTAAGGGGGCATCATGACTAAGTCATCTAAAAACTAATCTTCAGGGAACACATTTCTAAAATGAAGGAGTTAGTTTAGATAGTCTCTATGATTTGTTTTGGCCCTAAATCTGTGTTTCTATTTATCTACTACTAGGTCTATTTTCAACTCCTTTCTATCCCAGTATGGCCTAATAGAGTACAACCTCTGAAAATTCAGGGCCATGTTTATATAATAATAAGGCATCACATAAAATTTTTAGTGGCGAATATAGATACATACAGAGTAATTTTTAGAAACCATCACTAAATCAATTCCCTGGAAGCAAAGGACAAAAAGCACCATCATCTGGGACATACGACATATCCTGATTTAAAATTTTGGACATTTCACCCTTAATTTCACATAGTTATAACAATGGATTCCAGAAGCAAGGGTTGTGAGAACATGGGGATGTGAAGGATTTGCAGCAGAATGTCATTACTGAGTACTTGGGAGGGTTGTGGACCTAATAGACAACTAAAGCCTTGTGGCTTACATCCAGAGGGATAGCTAAGGCATCTGACAGCACAACTGCCAACTAGAAGACACATTATTGAGATTCATTTTTCTTTGCCTAATGTACCAAGATGAAAAATTAAAGAAAGTGTTCACTTACTAAGTCTTTGTTGCCAGTTTCTCTTTCCAGTGGAACCCAGAAATTTTGCATGCTTGAGAGAAAGGAAGGAAGGAAGGAAGGAAGGAAGGAAGGAAGGAAGGAAGGAAGGAAGGAAGGAAGGAAGGAAGGAAGGAAGGAAGGAAGGAAGGAAGGAAGGAAGGAAGGAAGGAAGGAAGGAAGGAAGGAAGGAAGGAAGGAAGGAAGGAAGGAAGGAAGGAAGGAAGGAAGGAAGGAAGGAAGGAAGGAAGGAAGGAAGGAAAGAAGGAAGGAAGGAAGGAAGGAAGGAAGGAAGGAAGGAAGGAAGGGAGGAAGGAAGGAAGGGAGGAAGGAAGGAAGGAAGGAAGGGAGGAAGGAAGGAAGGGGAGGAGAGAAGAGAAGAGAAGAGAAGAGAAGAGAAGAGAAGAGAAGAGAAGAGAAGAGAAGAGAAGAGAAGAGAAGAGAAGAGAAGAGAAGAGAAGAGAAGAGAAGAGAAGAGAAGAGAGAGAGAAGAGAAGAGAAGAGAAGAGAAGAGAAGAGAAGAGAAGAGAAGAGAAGAGAAGAGAAGAGAAGAGAAGAGAAGAGAAGAGAAGAGAAGAGAAGAGAAGAGTAGAAACAACCTCCCTTCCCCAGCACCAAATAGAAATACTTTCTAGTGTTTATGTTTTTAAACTCCAGGCTTGCTTCTGTTCTCTTCACAAAGCTCTGCAGGAAACCTTTCTCATGAAATGAGAAAACACAGTTAAAGCTTTTGGGGGGGTGCTTTTTTGGACCATTTTTCTTTCTTCTATTTAAAGGAGATGCACCTGCTGTCAGGAAGGCTGCAATTTACTGCCCCTAGAAACAGACTAAACATCTCAAATTGAATCTTGTCAGAATCCTGTATAAAGCTTCACACACACGCACACAAGCACAATCATTCATGATGCCTTTTCCTCTCCATTCCACTGGCTCTGCTTATGTCTGTTTAAATTCTTCTAAACTTGGGCAAGCTATTGTCTCTTCAGCATTTGTACCTTACTCATTAATTTGCAAAGGTTAATTCAGACTATTCTTTGTGCAACATACCTCCCACCTCATGGCAGAGTGGTGGTAGAAACTAAGAGGTGAATGAAGCATGCTTTGTTGGACATTGTCAATTTGCTGTTCTTGTTGTTGTTTTTTCCATAGTGCATCTTTTTTTTTTAATTTTAGCAAAATGGCTTTCTTTGTGGAGAGAGAGGGTAGTCATTAGCAAGTGACAGCATAACTATAAAAACATTTTTTAAAAAAGACTTTAACAAAGTTATATTTTCCATCACAGTCATGGTAGAGTCCAAGATCCTAGATTCAAATCCCAACAACAATCATACATGTGTGACCTTGGGCAAGTCATCTAACCTGCCTTGGTCTCATTTAGCTCGTTTGTAAAATAAGAAGGTTTGATGATATAGCTTCTGTGCTTTTTGCCAGCTCAATATCTCTGATCCTTTAAACACAGATAAAGGATACATTTGGCATATTTGTTTTCAGTTTTATGACTCCTTAAGGGAGTTAGCAAGACACAGCGAAACGTGATCCTGACTTAGTCTCAAGAGACTCACTTTAAAACTCAGCTCTGAGATTTACCCGCCATGTGATCATGAGCAAGGTATTTTAACCTCTGACTCCATTTCCTCCTCTGTAAAAGGAGGATAATGATACATGCAATGTATCTCTACTCATAATGCATAATGCATAATCAACCTCACAATGATGTAAGGAAAGTATTTTGTAAGCTTTAAAGCAGTGAATAAGTTGAGAATATTATCATCTTTACAGTGTTTCCAAATGGAGACTGTTCTGTCGTGGTTTTAAGACTCTGGACCAGCAGCTTATGAAAGGACTCTTCCTGAAATCCCTGGCGTACTCAGTGGGGCTCATAAGATACAAGGGTGGTTCTTTCCAGTTCTATATTTAAATTCAATATGACATCAGCAATGTTCTAGCTACAGCAGAATATTAAAACATATCATTAAGCAGTGACTATTAGCTCCAGAGATCACAGAGAACTTGGGCTTTATCAGTATTCCTTAGTTCATGGGTACCCTGGAGAAGCCCAGAAGCAGTAAGCCTGCAAGGTCTCAGTGCTAAAATATTTTTTTAATGTTTAATTAAATGTTTATCATGAATGATGATGATTCTAATTGGATATTCATAGAGGATCAAATCTTGAGTTTGATTTGTTGATTTATGAAATCTGAGAGGGTCAATGATTTAGAGTCTAAGGATCCTAGAAAGTCTATAGAGAGAAAACTTCTATGTCATGAAGGTGAGAAGATGCTGGATTATAATCCCTATTGGTTGCCAAAAACAAACCAAACAAAAAAGAGAAACATATAATTGGCATGTAATTATAAGTGGCATATAATTATAAGAAATTAATAACAGGTTAATTAAAAAAACATTAAAAGATCTATGGGAAATTATGAAGAATGAAATGAGCAGAATCAAGGAATAGAAATATTATTTGAAGAATAACTTGAGTATGTTCACATCCAGAGAAAGAATTGATAAATAGCAATAAGCAAATATAGTTTTATATATACATATGTATTTTCCCAAATGATGCCTTCTGTGCTGTGGGGAGTTGAGGAGCTGAGGGAGGGAGATAGCCAAGAATTTTAATGTAATGAACAATAAGCAAAGAAATAGATTTTTTAAAATTAGGTTTTTAAAGTAAAAAAGAAAAACATATGAAGTGGGGCAAAGGGAAGTGAGCAAAACCAGGAGAATGTTGTATACAGAAACAACAATAATGTATGATGATTGACTGTGAATGGCAAATAATTATTAGCAAGCAAGAATTCAGGGCATTTCTAAGAAATTCATGACAAAAAAAGATACCCATCACCATGGAAGGAACATATAGAATCTAAATGTAGATTGAAACATACCACTTTTCACTTTATTTCCTCCATGACTTTTTCTCTGGTAGAAACAATATGTGTCTTGTTTCATAACATGATGAACAGGGGAATAGGTGTTATAAGATAGTATATTCATGACCTATATCATATTACCTTCCTTATTAGGGAGGAGGATGGATGGAAGGGGGCAGGAAGAATGAGACATAGCTAATATAAGAATTTGTTTTTCTTGGACATAAGAATATTTGGTGTAATCATTACATATTTTAACAAATTGCATGTATTGTATTATGTATATAAAAATTAGTGGTAACTCAAGAAAAAGAAAGTCTAGTTTGGGGAGGAGTCAAGGGAAGGGAAAAATGAAAGACTATCAAAAAATCAAATTTGGGAGACTAGGTAAATGATTATGCTATTGCAAATAGAAGAAAAGGTTATTGGATTATTAATCATCAGTTAAGTTTTAGATATGTTAAACTTAAATCACTGTCAGGACCTATAGGGGAGATGTCCAGCAGACATTAGAAAACAGTCTGGAGCTAAGAAAAGAAGTCAAGAAGGGATGCATAGGTTGGAGAATCATTTGCATGAAGGTTAGAGTTGAAGCTATTGAATGGATAACATTGGCAACGATGAAAGTATAAAGAGAGAAGAGTGAGCCAAGGACAGAATCTTGAAGAATAGAGTCACCAGAGCAAAACAAAACAAAAGAATGCAGCTCTTCTCCTAGTTCAGGACCTCATCACCTCTAGTTTAGACTATTACAACAACCTCTTCTTCCGCCTCTCAATATTCAATCTCCTCTCTCCAATTAATCCTCTATGTTAAGCCAGATTTATTTTTCCTAAAACATAGATCTGACTGTGTCCCTTCCCTACTCAAATATCTTCATTGGTTTCTTGAAATCCTCTGCCAATGTGAAAGGTCTTCCTCAATCTGACAAACTCTTAGGTTTTCAATATCCATTCATATTATTCCCCTTCAAAAGTATTCCATTGAAGTCAAATGGACCTATTAGCTCTTCCCTTTACATGACATGCTATCTACCACCTCCATGACTTTACACAGGTGTTTTTCAGTATCTGAAATGTATTGAATCCTCATCTCCACCTCTTTAAATGCCTAGTGCCCTTCAAGATATAGATCAAGGGTTCCATCCTATGGGAGAGGGGCTTTCCTGATCATCCTAGGTATTAAGGAACTATTTTCTCTTGCATATTTTAAAATTACTTTTCCTACTTTACCCAGGTTCCTATTGTGTTCTCCACTGTCTTCTCCAATAAAATGTTATCTCCTTGAAAGTGGAGTTTGCTTCCTTTTTGTCATTGTTTCCTCAGAATTTTGCAGAGTGCCTGGCACAGAAGAGTTACTTTAAAAATGTTTCCTGAATTGAATTGTATTGACACCTATCTAATTTGTGGGAAATTTTTTTCTTATGTTGAACACAAATATTCCTTTCAATAACTTCTTTTTATTGATCCTAATTCTTCAATTCACAGTCAAGAGGAAAAAGAAGTCTAATCCCTCTTCCATATAAGAATCCTTCAGATACAAGACAACTACCACATACCCTGCCCCCAACCCATTGTCTGCTCTTCTCCTGGCTAAATATTCCCAGGTTTTTTTATTATTTTTATTTTTTTCCTTTATTAAGTTTATTTATGTTTTATTTACATTAAATGTATATTCAGATTACACACACTTCATAAGAGACCTCTTGTAACAAAGTAAAACAGTTAAGTAAAATTAATAAAACTGTTGCATTATCTGAAAGTACACGTGATATTTCACATTCATAGTACCTCCTCTACTTTGATGAATTAATAAACATAAATTTTCTCTCCCTTCATACCTCATCCATTTAGGAAAAAAATAATATCTTAGAACAAAAAAGCATAGTCAAGAAAAATTATGTTCCTCAATGGCTATGTATATATATATACATAATTATTTATATATTATATATATACATAACTATTTATACCTCTAAATGCACCCTAAACTTATCACTTTTCTGTATTATTATTATTAGTAGTAGTAGTAGTAGTAGTAGTAGTAGTAGTAATAGTAGTAGTAGTACTAGTAATAATAATTAACATTTATATAGTGCTTACTATGTGCCAGGCACAGTGCTAAGCACAATAATTGTTAGCATTTTTCATAATTTGTCTTCTTAATATAGTTCTTATAGCTTTCAAAATTATTTATTTTTACACTGTTGTAACAAAAATTCTTCTCTTGGTTCTGCTAATTTATTCTTCATCAATTTATAAAAGTCTTCAAATTGTTCATTTTTTAAATATTAGTGTTATAATAAATTGCTCTGGTCCTGATTACTATACAGAAGTATATATTATATATACATATATATCTTTCAATGTCTTTTTTAAATCATCCATTTCCTCATTTTTAATATCAAAATATTGCTCTATAATATTTATACATCAACTTATTTAGCCATTCTTTAATTGATTTAGTAGTCTCCAATAGTCTCCATTTTTACCAACACAAAATGAACTGCTATAAACATTTTAGTATGTAAAGATCATTTCCTTTCTTTTAAAATCATATTTGGGTATAGGCCTAATCATGGCATAGCAGGGTCAAAAGGCATATACTCCTTTGTAATGTTTTGTGTACAATTACAAAATGGTTTCCAGAAAGGTTTCAGAATATATCATTAGTTACTATGGTTAAGAACTTCATAATACAAGATTAGAAAATGTATATATAAGGGCAGTGAATATTGAGTTGATGCAAGTCAACTAAAATATTTATTTGCAGAGGTATCAGATGAAGCAGTTAAATTATTAAGAAGTCATTTTATGGGTTGAAAAAAAACACTATCAGTTAATATCATCAATTGTACATATATAGAATGGGCTATTGCTTCTAAAGATATTTGAAAACAGAACATGTTCCTGATTATTATCAGTAATGAGGAAGGGTAAAGAAGAGAAAGCCTCATAACAGAGAGAGAGTGAAATTTCTTAGAATTAGAATGAAAATAAAACTAAGAAGATGCATCTTGAGTGATTTCTGCATATATAGCACTGGTCTTTGTACCACCATCAATTCCTTCTATTCATCCTTATTTTGTGCTTCTCTTATTTAAAACTAAAGAGAGCTGACGAAGAACAATAGGGCAAATGAGGCAGATTAGCATGGTCTCTTAGGCAGGGTTGCTGCAGGCCAGCATCAGCAGGAAAGACTGATGAACAAATGAAAGGAGAGCTGAGTCAGTAATGAGGTGAGAGCAGGCAAGGGAGATGCAGCAAGTGTATGCAATAAGAATAAGCCAGGAGGTCAAGTCTGAAGGTACATAGCAACTTTTGAAAATTTGAGAATAAGACACTGGAGAGAGTCAGGGATAGCGGAAGGAAGAATATCATCTCTGGTACCTTGATTATTGTGCTAAATTACATTGGATGTCTGAGACTCACAAATGGGAATTGATATAAAAAAGTCATTTCTAAATGGAGAGAGATCACTATTCCAGCACTGGGCAACAATTGTTAGGAATTACTTGGACCAACCCCACAAAGCACTTGCCTCTAATGCAACAGTACCTCATAGCAGGAACAGCCTTTGGAATTAACAAGGATGTAAAGAAAACTTATCTTACAGCCACTAGAATTTAAGAAACTCTGGCCAAGAAGCCTTCTTTGTGATTTTCTCTCTCTTTCTTATTGAGAATTTCCTTCTTCCTGTAGTTCCCTTTTATCCCAGAATATTCTTTTTAGTGACATGGGAAAGTCTTCTATAAACCCATATGTACAAAGTTCCACAAATATTTAAACACTATATCAGAGATTACCCCAACTCTGTAGCCTCAAAAATTCAATGCCAATTCCACATAGAGACCAAGGTTCAGAATGTATTAAGGAGAAACAGTGGAAGAGCAGGATGAAGTCAGCTGGGTAAAGAAAAAGATGGATTTTGGAAATAAAGACTTCTGGTACCAAATTTTTTTTGAACTGGTAATTGTTTTTCTAATAAAAATCTTGGAGCCAGTGGTTGAGAAGATGACTATTTTCATCACTAGCCTTAAGCAGTTCAGGACTAGGCTGCAACATCTCTCCAGCATACACAAATATACAAATGTACATGCATATGTCTATGTATGTATAGGTTGGAGTGATATAGCCTGGTCCTGAAGCTGTGTATATATATACGTACATATACACACATAAACACCAGCCTACATACATGTACAAAAAGTAGAACTTTACAAGATAAATTGTATTTTAACAGGGACAGAGGTAAATGGTAATGGTAATGGTAAATAGATATTAATAGAGTAAGATGGAAGGGATTGGTCAGCAAATGATGCAAGAAGAGAGTTCCTCAAGAAGATAGTTTTAATAAAAACTTATACAATACCAGTTGTCAAAGTCATTACTCTGAAAGAAATCTTCTAGTTAGTATGAAGAGTGGTCAATGCCAGGATTACAGGTAAGGCTTTGAATTCCTTTCCAGATTTATAGGAATTGCTGTTAAGTAATTGTTTCCTGAAAAGTTGTGATGGCTCTCTAATAAACTTTCTTCTGATGCTGGGGTGGTATGGTTGATTAATTATAATGGAGATTGTTCTGGGAGGAGATCAGAAGAGAAACATTAAAATCCCAGTTTTTGCACTCAGGCAAGTCACTTATCCTCATTTTTATCATCAATAAACTGAAATTATCAGACTAAATGACCCCTATTGTGTCTTCTATAAATCTATAGTAAATAAATAATGTAATAAATCTATAATACAATGAGTTCTGGGAGATGTATCAAGTTCTAAGTTCTGCTTTTTGACCATTTCAGAACCTTGGAGAGCTCCTTGCTGTTTTATCATTGTGCAAATAAACAATTATCATAGTATATATTTGCTCAAAAATTTTTTTATTTAATGCCTACTATGTCCACAGCACTCATCTTGGTGCTATGAAAGACCTAAAAAAGGGAATAGATTTCTCTTAATTTAAGGGTTTCTTTAATCTCCCTAAAAGGCAAAGATGAAACATTCAGAGATTAATTAAATGCCAGGCTTTGTGGTTCTGATTATAAGCATAACATGAGCATTTATTGAGCTCAAAACTATGCAGGATATCACATATTTGAGGACTTTATTAGTAAAAGAAATTTTCTTTAACAGAGGCCATTTCACATTGTAGAGAAAAGATGATTATATTTCAATAGTAGCAATGACAGGACATAAATGTCCCAGGAAAGCATCATTACCTTTTTATTGGTGAGCCTGGCTATGAATAGAACTGTTCTTCTAGCAGGTTCTGGCTTGCCAACATTATGTTTCTTTCCTAAGATTAGTGGTCAAAGCACAGGATATAAGACAGTTCATTTTTTTTTCCAAAATGAAAGATGTCTAATACCTCCCCCTGAAAACCACTATCCAATTTCAGCTTAAATGGCTGGGAAGATTCCAAGGTTTAATTCCATGAGAAAGAAGTGTTTGTGATAGTAAGTGGCAAAATGAGAATCAAGGCCTTCAGAAAAGACATGCAAATAATTCCAACTCTACATTTTACAGAAAGCCCCTTTATTTATACCCATGGTGGTTGTAATAATCAGTCAAATTAGACCAGTGTCACTAAGTAAGCTCATTGAAATTTGTCTACAGTTAATGTGTCTATCCAAATTTGAAAAGAGTGTCTTTTAAGTCCTCTTGTATTAAGTCTTCGTGTTACCTCTTTTCTGACTTCACCTTTGGGGGAATTTTTTTATTCTCATCTCCTTTAGCTTGCCTTAAAAGAGTCTCTTCTTTAATGTAGTCTTATAACTTAGTGGAGGGAAATGCCTTAGAACAAATTTTCAGATAAATACCTATCAACAAAATATGGATTCAATCAACTTCAGAATTAGTTTCTTATAGTGAATCTGACATAAATCTGTAGTTATTTTACTTATTTCCATAATCCCACCACATACACACACACACATATATACAGATATACAAGTATACATACATATGTATATATATACATATATATATATATATATATATACAAGTAGAAACTTTGCTGAACTTTTACCCTGCTAGTACAGAAATGGAAATTATTGACTCCCTGAATTTGATTTCCATAGGAGGGAGCTGTGGAGAGCCACATCAAATTGAAAAATAAGGCAAACAATAGGGTGATGTTTAATATCACCAGAATAATAGAGAATTACAGACTTAGTTCTTCTGCAATCAGCTGGCAAATACATACCACTGACATCTACAATACTACTGGCCTCCTGAATAATGTTAACTTCTCAGATGTATGATAGACAACTGGTTTGGCTTTATAGATAAAGTAGTAATTTTATGCATGCACGTGATTACTTGAAATATAATTAATTCAAGGTGTGCCTATTTCCAAGCCTTTTTAAAAAATCTTCCTCACTCCCCTGAAAATGACATTAAGAGCAGGTACTATTTCTATGTTTTTTTAAGGGTTAACTTCAGTAATCTCTTTACTAGCTCCAGTGGGTCAAGTAAAGTCAATAAACATTTGTTAAGTGCTTACTATGTCTTGGGCACTGAGCTATGGACTAAAGATGTAAACAATGGTAATAGTAAAATCTGTCCTCAAGGAGTTCACAATCAACTATGGAAAATGACATGGAATATGAACTATGTTCAGAATATATGTATACATATACACACATATATAAATGCAAAAACATATATATGTGTGTTTTACATGTACACATCTATAGCATATAAATTATATTATATTATAAAATGGTATGATATAATGTATGTTATAGTGTAGTATAGCATAAAAAACTAGTTAGCTTAATGGTTAAAGCTCTAATCCTTGAGTCAGAAAGACTTGAATACAGATCTTGCCTAGAATACTAGTTTTGTGACCATGGGCAGGTCATTTGTTCCCTGTTTGCTTTAATCCACTGGAGAAGAAAATGGCAAAGTATTCCAACATCTTTGCCAAGAAAACCCTATGGGCAGTATGATACATGAGGTCACAAAGAATCAGACATAACTGAATACCTGAACAAAAATAAAAGTATAACATAGCATAGCATAATGTAACAACAACATAAAAACAATCTAACAGCATAAAATAAGATAAGATATATGGCATGATGTAACATAACATTATGATATAAGAGGCAGAGAGAAAAGGAGAAAGGAGAGAAGAAACTTAGAAGGAAGGACTCCTGCACTGAAGAGGACTGGGAAAAATTCTTGGAAAAGGGGGATTTTAGCAGTGATTTGAAGGAAACCAGGGAATCAAGAGGCAAGAAGTGAGGAAGGAGAGCATTTAAAGAATGGTCTACATCTAGCAAAAATGACCAAAGTTATAAGATGAAGTATATTGAGCAATAAATAGCAAGAAAGCCATGTCTTTGGATCACAGAGTACATGAAGGGACATATGGTGCAAAAATGCTATAAAGATAGGAAGAGAACAGGTTATAAAGGGTTTAAAACCTATAGCAAGTATTTTATATTTAACCTGGATGTAAAATATAGCATAAGAATAAAAAGTTACTCAAATACTCTACTACCCAGTCCCACATCCAAGTATATAGAATTTAAGAAATCTATCATGAGGAAAGCCTTACTATATTAGTTATTATTATCCTTTGGTGTTAGATACAGCATAGCTTCTATAAATATCTATTCATAACTCTAGACTTATCATTAATTTGTTCAAATTTTTTTGCATTCATTAATATATGCTCTCTACTTGACCATATCAGATAGTTATTTATGTACCTGATATAAAAAGTACATTGTGGGGGCAGCTGGGTAGCTCAGTGGATTGAGAGCCAGGCCTAGAGACGGGAGGTCCTAGGTTCAAATCCGGCCTCAGACACTTCCTAGCTGTGTGACCCTGGGCAAGTCACTTGACCCCCATTGCCTACCCTTACCACTCTTCTGCCTTGGAGCCAATACACAGTATTGACTCCAAGACGGAAGGTAAGGGTTTAAAAAAATAAAAAAATAAAAAAAATAAAAAAGTACATTGTTTCTCTTTTACCAAAACTCATACTACTCAAATTTCCTTTTTAATTATTTTATTTTCACTGATATATGTTCTCCTTCCCATATCCCTTTCTCCTATCCTTTGAGAAATCAAGGAAAACAAAATCCATTACAAATATGTGTAGTCAATCAAAACAAATTCCAACATTAATCATGTTCAAACAGGAGAGGGTGAGCAATAGATGGATGGATGGATACATGCATACATACATACATACATATATGTATATACTATTGTTGCTGATGTCACCAACATCCTTCATCATCCAGGTTTACAATCTTAATGTCATAGTTGACTTCCCACTATTATTAAGCCCAAATAACCATATACATAGACATATACACACACACACATATATAGAGAGAGAGATACATATACTCCTTTATACTTCTGTGATGATGGAGAGTAGGAAAAAAAGAACTGTTGGGGGAAATGGAATGTTGAGAGCTCTACAGTACATGAGGCAGGAACAGCAGTTAGAAACTGGACAAGGACTTCCGGAAAATTCTCCTGAGGAGGGGGGTCTTCAGAACAGAGACACAGAAGGGAGTGGAAGGAAGAGGTATTTCTCTGGGCCACTTCAAGACACCTTTGGGGATTCATGTTACTGACAGAAATCTTGATATTGCTGATTCCAATTGACAAGCCTAATTTCTCTGAAGACTTTCATTCCATGAACTATTGAGACACTGGACTCAAATTGGTGAGCAGTGCTCTCTCCCCTTTTCTACCTCTCCCCTGCCTACAAGAAACACTTTTTACTTCAGTAATCAGATTATTTAGAAAAAATTTTATGGTGTCCTACAACCCCTTTAACCTCTACCCTTTACCCCAATTACAATAAATCAAAATAGCAGTCAGATAGCAATTTCCAACTTGCTTATTCACATCAATGGAATAAGCTCATTGACAGACTCCATCTTGCCACCAGTCTTCAATAAGACATGAGGGGGAGGATTGTGAGCACCCCAAAGTAACTCATAATCAGATTGGGGTCCCACATACCTCTTCCTGTGCAGAAGACTTCCCCACTGACTTTGAGGGCCAGCACAGCCATCAAGGGGCAATCCTTCAAGGAGGGGAGATCTCCATTATGTCTACCTCAAGTAATTTGGGGACTCTAGGAGGGGGTAGTGAGGGATGCCATTTCATCAACTTTTCCTCGCTGTCTTCAACCCTTATTTCTCCATCTAAGGAGTGAGAGTCCTCTAAAATTACACTTCCATTTGTACTCTTCACACCATCACCTCTCTATCTGGTTTGAAGAGCATGATTGATCATGAGTTGCCTGAGTTTATGGTTGATCGTGTATACAGTATAACATAACATGTATGGTATGAGATATAACATATGGTGAAACATGTATTGATCAGAGTCAGTCTTTCAAAGTTGTTTGTTTTATAGTTTTGTGCTCACTTCACTTTGTATCAGTTCAGATGAGTCTTCCAAGGTTTCTTTAAGCTCTCTTTCCTCATTTCATTTAGAAAAATAATATTCAAAATTAATATACCATAACTTTTTAAGCCAGTATTCAACTGATGGACACTCCTTCAGTTTCCAATTTTCTGACATCACACAAAGAGCTATTCTAAATATGTTAGTACAAATTGGTGTTTTTCCTCTTTCTTTGATCTTTTCAGTGTACAGATGAAGCAGAAGCATTTCTGGGTAAAATTGTCATATAGGATTTAGTAATTTTGTGGCATAATTCCATCTTCCTTAAAGGTCAAAGGACTAAACTCCCTTAATCTGTTATTCCAGAATTTGATGAACAAATTTATGTTAATTCAGCTGTTATTTGTGATTATGTATTTGTATGTATGTATATATTTTGGTCAGCCTTCACTTTTATGAATTGGAATTTTCAGGGGAGGGTTTTCCCAGAATTTTCATATTCTCATACATTGGACACTCTTACTCTTTTTCTCCATCATCCCTCTACTCAAATACCATCAACTATAATTGTCATATGCCTTACATGTGTTATTCCATTTGAGCTTTGCAACAACCCTATGAATTAGGAACTATAGGTATAATGTCTACTTGACAAATAAGGAAACTAGGATTCAGAGCAGATTTGTCTAGAGTCAAGCAAATGTTAAGTGTGACAAGTATTTTTAAAATTTAATTATTAAGTTTTAAAATTTATTTATAAATTTAATTTATAAATTAAGCTTTCTTTACCACAACTTTAACATTCTTTCTACAATATCAGACAAATCTTGTGACTCATAATTAATCAAATAACAAACAAAAGTTTATTATGCAACTACTATGTTCAGGAATTATGCTATGTTCTAAGGAAACAAATTCAGTATTGAAACACTGACAGATATAATGAGGGAAGGCATTCCAGGAAGTCATCAAAAAGTTAAGAAGATTGGAAATAATGCTATATGAAAAACAGGAAAAGCCAGTGTACCTGGAGTAAAGAAGGCATAAAGGGAAGTAAATTTACAAAGAACTTTGGATGACAGTAGAAATTTCACTTTAAAAAAAGTGATGTTGAGCTACAGAAGAGAAGGGGAGTGACAAATCAGACTGATGCTTTTGGAATATCATTTTAGCATCCAAGTGAAAAATACAAGAGACTGAGAAGAACACTGAGTGAAGGAAGGTGTCAAAAGGATATTACAAAAGTTCAGGAAAGAGATGAAAAGGGCTTGAATTTGGGTGGTAACTATGTTAATGGAAAGAGGGGAACAAGAAAAAGAGCTTTTGTAAAGGGAAAAAGAACAAGTTTGGGCTATAGATTAGTTATTGGGATTGAGAGAGAATATGAAATCAATGGCAACACTGAGGCTCTTAGAGCCTCATAAGAAATCAGGAAAATTTGGAGGACGGGTAGAGTTTGGGAAATAGTGATTTTAAATTACTGTTTTAAATAAGTTGAGTTTAGAATGCTTCTGGCATATCCAAATTCAAACTGTTCAAAAATCAATGATGTACAATTAAAGAAAAGTTGTGGTTTAGCTGTTTTAGTCATGTTTGTTTCTTTGGGATCTCACTTGGAATTTCTTGGTAAAGATACTCGAATGTTTTACCATTTCCTTTTCCAGCTCATTAGACAGATGAAGAAGCAAAGGCAAACAGGGCTAAATGATTATATATATATATATATATTTATAGATATTATAATATATATTATACCTATAATTAGCTAGTGTCTGAGGCCAGATTTGAACTCAAGATCAATCTTCCTGACTCTGAGCCCAGGACTCTACCTACTATACCACCTAGCTGGCCCAGAGATCAGTAGAGATAACTAATAATTCAGTGACTCACATGTATTATAAGTATTTAGAATAAATATTCCAAAACACAAAATTTTAATTAACTAATATTAATGTTAATATTTTCTCAACTCCACCCTCAATTCAACACTCAAAACCTTCAGTGACTCCCTATTGCCTCTGGGACAAAACAAACCTCTTTTAAACGTTTTAAAAACTTTGGGGCAGGAACTTTAGGGGTGGAGCCAATGTATTAGAGTAGAGAAAGTACTCAAAGGAGCTGTCCCAAAATTCCCCCCCCAAACTCTGGAGTGGCAGAGCTAACAAAAGCTCAAAGCAAGACATTCTTCCAAGCCAAGACAACTTAAGAGGTAGGAAAGATATTTCTATGACATGGAGATTGAGGCTGGCCCATATCCAATCTAGATGCAACATTAGTGGAGTGACTAAGTGGTGGCAAAAGAAGAAACAGGAGCATCAGGAACTTTCAAGTCAGAGATGGTAAAGGGGCCTGGCAATTGATCAGAAAGAAGTTATAGTGAACCCCTGTAATAGCATTGGATACAAGACCGGACACTGGCAAATCTATTACTTATACCCATTTCTGGGTCATAGCTCAGGGACAGAGAAGCACTTTCAGACAAGAGGAGCAGTATCAAATCTGGTCCCAAAGGATAAAGGACCCTGAGAAACAATATTGGTTATAATCCCAACAGATCACAGATTTATCCTATGTCTTAACTATTAATAGATGCAGAAAGAACCTTTGACAGAAAACAACACCCATTCCTATTTAAAAACAAACTATAACAAACAAAATAAATGAAGCTTTACTCAAAATGATTAATTTTATTATATATATATACATATATATATATATATTTATAATCATTAATTTATAACTAGGAGCAAGTGATATTTGTAATGGGGATAAACTTGAAGCCTTCCTACTAAGATCAGATTGAAGCAAAAATATCCATTATTACTGTTGTTATTCAATATTGTACTAGATATGACAAAAATTAATTTATATAATAAAAATAGGCAACAAGGAAATAAAACAACTATTTGCAGATAATGGTATGCTTTTGAGAATTCTAGAAATTCTGCTCAAAAACTAGTTAAAACAATGTTAGCAATGTTGGAATATATGAAATAAACTTGGATAAATCATCAGCATTTCTATTTGTTAACAAGAAAAATCAGTAAGAAGAGATAGAAAGAGGAAATCCATAAAATAACTGCTTACAATATAAAAAATAGGGTGTCTACCTGCCAAGACAAACTCAAACACTATATAAACACAATTACAAAACATTATTTTTTAACCCTCACCTTCCATCTTAAAATCAAAATAAGTACTGGTTCCGAGGCAGAAAAGTGGTAAGGCCTAGGCAATTGGAGTTAAGTGACTTCCTTAGGGTCACATAGTTAGGAAGTATTTCAGGCAAGATTTATTTTTAGGACATCCTGCCTCCAGGTATGAGTCATCTAGCTTTGCCAAAAAAAATTTCCTTTTCAAAAAAAGATAGATCTAAATAACTGGGGACATATTAATTGCTCATGGATATCCCAAACCAATCCAATAAAATTGAAAATTCTATCTAAGTTAATTTACTTATCCAGTGTCATTACAATCAAATGACCAAAGAATTATTGTAGAGAGCTAGAACAAAATAAACATCAAAATTCATCTGGAATTTTTAAAAGGTCAAGAATATCAAGGGAATCAATGAAAAAAAAATTTGAAGGTGGTTGAGCAATACCAGATTCCAAACTATATTACAAAGCAGTAATCAGAACAATATCTAAGAAATAGAGTGTTAGATTAGTGAAATATATTGGATTCATAAACACAATAATAATGACCATAGTAATCTAGTGTTTGATAAATTCAAAGATCTAACATTTTGCAGTCGAAACTCACCATTTAAGAAAAATTGCTGGTGTAATGATGGGTGCATGAGAGAAGATTTTTGGAACCTTGGCATCAGGACTGAAGGAAAGAGAGTGTCAGTTGGAGAGCGAAGGATTCAGGGAAAGGAAACTGACTTGAGAAAGATCTACAGGGAATTCTTGGCTTTTGGAGTTGAGTCTTTGACATGATAAGCCTGGGATGAGGATTTCACTGAGAACCACCAGAGAATATCCTGTTCCTGTATTCAAGTTCTTCCACAAACCTATCATCTATCTGATACCTCTAACCACCTATCAGCTGAGGAGAGGATACCTCAAACCCCAAAGAGGGGTTGTGGACTCATGGAAGAGAGAGCCCAGGTCCCTTGCCCCTTCTTGCCTTTTTGCACCTATCTCTCTACAGTTTCTTTAGACCAGATAGATACATAAAACAATAGTGGGACTGTTTAGTGGGATGGGTCAGTGAAACCTGAGTCTGTGAAAACACACTGCTCAGGTGAGAAGTTGTGTAGGAAAAATATTAGGGCAACCAAACCCCACTTTCCATTACATTAAATCTTACAACAGCAGTCAGATTTGCCAAGCCTCTTGATTATATCTGAAAAGGTACATGATCCAAGATCAACAGAGAGCCACCAGGAACATCCCCCCCTGAAACAAAGCCTCCAGAGGGGCTTGTCTCCAAAGCCTCTCTGTGGCAGAGGAACTAAGGCCATCCTTGGATTTAGTTGATAAGTGGTGACCTGTCTCTTGACTACCCTTTTCCTCAGAGAACCTCAGTATACCTGGTATAACTGACAACTGCCTCTCTCTTAGGAGAGGTGAGAGGAGGGCAGAGGCTAGTCCATTCAAGCCTTAGCTCTCTCTCCCTCATATACAGATCCTTCTTCAGAAGCACTCTGATTACCCCACTGATATATTGTAAAAAATCAGTGGAGTGAATCTTTGTTTTTATCTCAGGAACCTCCATTTTTACACTGAGAAAACTTAAAAACAGTTTGGCAGTTGGTCTTGAAGACAGACCAGCATTTCACATTGTATACCATAATAAGGAGAAGAGGGAAAAAGGAAAAGAACCTATATGTTTCGAAATATTTACAGCAACTCGCTATGTAGTGGCAATGAGCTAGAAATAAAGGGGATGTCCATAAATTGGAGAATGGATAAACAAATTTGGTGTATGATTGTGATGGAATACTACTACTCTGTAAGAATCGATAAGCAGGATAACAAAAAAAAAAAAACTTGGAAAGAACTACACATAATAATGAGCAGCAAAATGAGTAGAGTCAAGAGAACATTATATATAGCTATGGATGTGACAGTTGAAGAATAAATTGTGAATGCTATCTCATGAGAATGAACTGAAGAAATGTAAACAAGAAAGAAATAATTACGCAAACACGTATATATTCTAGAAGATGAATGCTATGATGCAGGAGGGGATGAAGGAGCTGAGACACCTGTAAATAAATTCTATTTTAGATTTACAAATAAGTAAATTTGGAGAGTATGGCAAAATGAACCTGTTAGATCAATGGATAAGGGAAGATTTTATGAAAAAAAAACAGAGAGAACTATGGGAAATAAAATGGATAGCTTTAATTATATGAAATTTAAAATGTTTTCTATGGAAAATTTTTACCAGTTTTTCTAATAAAGTTTCATTTTTTTAATGTATAAGGAACTCAGCCAACTTTATAAAAATAAAAGCCATTTCCCAGCTGATAGTTAAAGGATATGAACAGTTTTCAGGGAAAAAAGAAATAAAAAACTATTAATAATCACATGAAAACAGTTCCAAATGACTACTGATTAGAGAAATTCAAATTAAGGTGTCTCTGAGATACCACTTACATCTTTCAGATTTGTTAACATGACAGAAAAGAAAAATGAAAAAAATAGAAAAACGTGGAAAATTGGGACACATGCACTATTGTTGTAGTTGTAAACTAATCTATCCCATTCTGAAGAACAGTTTGGAACTATACTCAAAGGGCTATCAAACTGTTTATACTCTTTGATCCAATAATATTCTATTGTGAATTTCAAAACAACTCCACCCTATTCAGATCATTCTTTAGAAGACTGGATTTAGCTATTTCCTGATCAATAATAACAGAGATACTTAGAATAGCAGAATCAGGTCTTGGAAACTACATTTTCCACCCTACTCAGTGTAACAAGATTAGGAGGGCTGCAGCAAACTCAAGATTTAATTATTTGAGAATATGGCCTTCAACAGACATGTACAAAAAAAAGGACAGACCTCTAGGCGGACCTAGGTCAAGCTAGAGCCACCATTGGCACACGTGAAACGCAGGAAGTGAGATAGAGAACAACCTCTGGAGTTCTCAGGACTTCCTGTCAGGAGGGATAGAGGCAGTTCGAGGTTGGTGCTTGGAGTTGGAGGAGCCCTGCAGACTGCTTTCCTTCAGATTGGTCACGTGAGTGATAAGGACTAATCCCTTTCCTTGCCTTGGCTATCCAAGGCCTTAAAGCCAGCTTTGGCTCAGCCTGAGCCAGAGTGGGTCTGGGTTAAACTTATTTCCTTCTCTCCCTTATCCTTCTCTCTCTCTCTCTCTCTCTCTCTCTCTCTCTCTCTCTCTCTCTCTCTCTCTCTCTCTCTCTCTCTCTCTCTATTTCTCTCTCTCTCTCTCTCCCTCTAAAACTTTTTTTCCTCCTGTTTGTAATTAAAACACCATAAAAATTTGGCAGCTGACTTGAGTGTTTCATTTAGGAATTACATAAGTGAATTCCTTGACAACCTTAAATTAATATATATCAGTCTTTTAAAATGATTTCAATATCACACTATCACTACTCAGTCTGTGTCTCAAGTGAAATCAAGAAAAAGAAAAAATCCCCTATTTATACAAATATTATTATAATAACTCCTTTTATGGTAGCAAATACTTGGGCATTGAAGGGTTGTCCATCAATTGGGGAATGGCTAAACACATTGGGGTACATTATTGTGATGGAATACTATTATTCCATAAGAAATGATGAGTAAGTTTCAGAAAAACCTGGGAAGACTTATAGGAACTCATGAAAAATGAAATGAGAAGAATCAGAAGAATATTGTTTACACAGCAAAATTGTTAGAATAACCTCACATGAAAAACTTAGCAACTCTGATCAATTCATAACAATTCCAAAGTCTCCATGATGAAAAATTATTTCTACCTCCAGAGGGACAACTGATGAAATCTAAATGTAGATTGAAGTATACTATTTTAAAAACTATTTTTCTTAGAGGGGTTGGGTATCTGTTTTCTTTGGTAACCTGGCTATTATGGAAATATATTGTACATGACTTCACATGCATAATCGATATCAATTTCCTTACATTCTCAAGGAGGAAGAAGGGAAAGAGAGAAGAATAGAAATCGCAATTCAAAATGTTTAATAATGAATGTTCAAAAACATGTGTAATTGGAAATATTCAATAAAATAAATAAAACTATATTTTTAAAATCCTCTTGGACATTCAGAGTCTTTTATAGTCTGTTATCTATCTTTCTGGTTTTCTTTCATATTATTCCCCTTCATTCACCCTCTCTTCCAAACAAATTAGCCTACAAAATTATATTACTATAAATTATAAAAAAACTACACTGATATCCTTGAATAAGAGGGTAAGATAGAAATTGAAAGAATCCACACATCACTTTCTTCAATGAACTCTCAAAGGACAACTCTCAGGAATACTGTAGTCAAGATCAAGAGCTTCCAGGCCAAGGAGAAAATACCTCAATAAACAAAAAAGAAGTAAAGGAAATGAATGAAATTTTATAAAACTTAGTTTTTTTAGATCTCTGGAGAAAATTGAATGGGGATAAAAAAGGATATACCATATTTTCAGCAGCACAAAGGACATATAAAAAAATGGATCATGTATTAAGGCATAAAATTTTTATGTCCAAATACAGAAAAGCAGAAATAATAAATGCAACCTTTTCATATATAATAAAAATCACAATTAGTAAGGGTTTGCGGAAAGGTAGATTAAAAATTAATTGGAAACTAATCTAATTCTTCAAAAGAGGTGGGTCAAAGAACAATTCATAGAAACAATCACTGATTTCATTAAAGAGAATGCTAGTGAGGAGACAATATATCAAAATTTATAGGATAGAGCCTAAGCAGTACATACACCCCTGAATAGTTAAAATACTGAAAAAGCTGATCAATGAGTTGGGTATGCAACTAAAAAAACTAGAAAAATAATAAATTAAAAATCCCCAATAAAGGACTAAATTGGAAATCCTAAAAATCCTAAAAAAAGGGAAAGTAATAAAATTAATAGTAAAAGAACTGTTTAATAAATAAGAAGAGGTGATGATTCTATGAAAAAAAAAGATAGATCATTGGTTAATTTGATTTAATAAAGGAACTTAGTAGTACCAGATCTTAAGCTGTATTAAAAATCAGTAATCATCAAAATAATCTGGTACTGGTTAAGAAATAAAATGATGATCAACATGTATGCACCAAACGGAATAGCATCCAAATTTCTAATGTAGAAACTAGGAGAATTGAAGGAGGAAATAGGCAGTAAAACCATATTAGTGGGAGACTTGAACCAACCACTATCAAATTTAGATAAATCAAACCAAAAAATAAATAAGAAAGAGGTAAAAGAGGTGAATGAAATCTTAGAAAAATTAGAGTTAATAGACATATGTAGAAAAAATAAATAGGGACAAAAAGGAATACACCTTCTTCTCAGCACCACATGGCACATTCACAAAAATAGATCATACACTAGGTCACAGAAACATGGCACTCAAACGCAGAAAAGCAGAAATAATAAATGCAACCTTTTCGGATCATGAAGCAATAAAAATATTGATCAGTATGGGTACATGGAGAGCCAAATCAAAAATTAATTGGAAATTAAATAATATGATACTCCAAAATGGGTTAGTTAGAGAAGAAATCATAGAAACAATTTCGTTGAGGAAAATGACAATGATGAGACATCCTTTAAAACCTTATGGGATGCAGCCAAGGCAGTATTTAGAGGAAAATTCATATCCCTGAGTGCATATATTAACAAATTGAGGAGGGCAGAGATCAATGAATTGGAAATGAAAATCAAAAAACTTGAAAATGAACAAATTAAAAACCCCCAGAAGAAAACCAAACTAGAGATCCTAAAAATTAAGGGAGAAATTAATAAAATTGAAAGGGATAGAACTATTGCACTAATAAACAATACTAGAAGCTGGTAATTTGAAAAAAAAACAGACAAAATAGACAAAGTACTGGTCAATCTAATTTAAAAAAAGAAAAAAGAAAGGCAAATTAATAGCATCAAGGATGAAAAGGGGGACCTCACCTTCAATGAAGAGGAAATTAAGGCAATCATTAAAAATTACTTTGCCTAACTATATGGCAATAAATATACCAACCTAGGTGATATGGATGAATATTTACAAAAATATAAATTGCCTAGACTAACAGAAGAAGAAATAGATTTCTTAAATAATCCCATATCAGAAACAGAAATCCAATAGGCATCAAAGAACTTCTTAAGAAAAAATCCCCAGGGCCTGATGGATTCACCAGTGAATTCTATCAAACAT